>NC_030825.1:58929790-59229790 GCF_001704415.2 Capra hircus | reverse complement strand
GCTCCAGTTTCATCCACCTCATTAGAACTGATTCAAATGCATTTTAATAGCTGAGTAATATTCCACCGTGTATATCTACCACAGCTTTCTTATCCATTCATCTGCTGATGGACATCTAGGTTGCTTCCATGTCCTAGCTATTGTAAACAGTGCTTTGATGAGCATTCGGGTACACATGGCTCTTTCAATTCTGGTTTCCTCAGTGTGTATGCCCAGCAGTGGGATTGTTGGGTCATATGGCAGTTCTATTTCCAGTTTTTTAAGGAATCTCCATACTGTTCTCCATAGTAGCTGTACTAGTTTGCATTCCCACCAACAGTGTAAGAGTGTTCCCTTTTCTCCACACCCTCTCCAGCATTTACTGTTTGTAGACTTTTTGATGGCAGTCATTCTGACTGGCATGAAATGGTACCTCATTGTGGTTTTGATTTGCATTCTCTGGTAATGAGGGATGTTGAGCATCTTTACATGTATTTGTTAGCCATCTCTATGTCTTCTTTGGAGAAATGTCTGTTTAGGTCTTTGGCTCATTTTTTGACTGAGTCATTTATTTTTCTAGAATTGAACTGCATGAGCTGCTTGAGATTAATGCTTTTGAGATTAATTCTTTGTCAGTTGTTTCATTTGGTATTATTTTCTCCCATTCTGATGACTGTCTTCTCACCTTGCTTATGGTTTACTTCGTTGTGGAAATGCTTTTAATTTAATTGGGTCCCATTTGTTTATTTTTGCTTTTATTTCCATTACTCTGGGAGGTGGGTCATAGAGAATCCTCCTGTGATTTATGTTAGAGAGTGTTTTGCCTATGTTTTCCTCTAGGAGTTTTATAGTTTGTCTTACATTTAGATCTTTAATCCATTTTGAGTTTATTTCTGTGTGTGGTGTTAGATAGTGCTCTAATTTCGTTCTTTTACAAGTGGTTGACCAGTTTTGCCAGCATCGCTTGTTAAAGAGATTGTCTTTTCTCCATTGTATATTCTTGCCTCCTTTGTTAAAAATAAGGTGTCCATAGGTGTGTGAATTTATCTCTGGGCTTTCTATTTTGTTCCATTGATCTATATTTCTGTCTTTGTTCTAGCACCATACTGTCTTAATGACTGTAGCTTTGTAGTATAGTCTGAAGTCAGTAGGTTGATTCCTCCAGTTCCATCCTTCTTTTTCAAGACTGCTTTGGCTATTTGACTTTCTTTCTTTTTTTTTTTTTTTTGTATTTCCATACAAAGTGTGAAATTGTTTGTTTTAGTTCTCTGAAAAATACCGTTGGTAGCTTGATAGGGATTGCATTGAATCTATAGATTGCTTTGGGTGATATACTCATGTTCACTATATTGATTCTTCAGATCCATGAATAAGGTATATTTCTCCATTTATTTGTGTCATCTTTGATTTCTTTCATCAGTGTTTTATAGTTTTCTATATATAAAGTCTTTTGTTTCTTTAGGTAGATTTATTCCTAAGTATTTTATTCTTTTTGTCACAATGGTAAATGGAATGGTTTCCTCAATTTCTCTCTGTTTTTTCACTGTTACTGTATTGGAATGCAAGGGATTTCTGTGTGTTAACTTTATATCCTGAAACTTTACTATATTTATTGATTAGGTCTAGGAATTTTCTGGTGGTGTCTTTAGGGTTTTCTCTGTAGAGGATCATGTCCTCTGCAAACAGTGAGAGTTTTACTTCTTTTCGAATCTGGATTCCTTTTACTTCTTTTTATTTTCTGATTGCTGTGACTAAAACTTTCAAAATTGTGTTGAATAGTAGTGGTAAGAGTGGACAGATTTGTCTTGCTCCTGACCTTAGGAGAAATTCTTTCAGTTTTTCCCCATTGAGGATAATGTTTGCAGTGGGTTTACCATATATGGCTTTTATTGTGTTGAGGTATGTTCCTTCTGTTCCTGCTTTCTAGAGGGATTTTCTCATAAATGGATGTTGAATTTTGTCAAAGGCTTTCTCTGCATCTATTGAGATAATCATATGGTTTTTATCTTTCAATTTGTTAATGTGATGTATCACATTTATTTGCAAATATTGAAGAATCCTTTCATCCCTGGGATAAAGCCCACTTAGTTATGATGTATGATCTTTTTAATACATTTCTGGATTCTGTTTGCTAGATTTTGTTAAGGATTTTTTCATCTATGTTCATCAGTGATAATGGCCTGTAGTTTTCTTTTTTGTGTGGCATCTTTGTCTGGTTTTGGCATTAGGGTGATGGTGGCCTCATAGAATGAGTTTGCCAGTTTACCTTCCTCTGCAATTTTCTGGAAGAGTTTGAGAAGGATAGGTGATAGCTATTCTCTATTTTTGGTAGAATTCACCTGTGAAGCCATCTGGCCCCAACATTTTGCTTCTTGGCAGATTTTTTATTCCAGTTTCAATTTCCATGCTTGTGATGTGCCTGTTAAGATTTTCTGTTTCATCCTGGTACAGTTTTGGAAGGTTATACTTTTCTAAGAATTCATGCATTTCTTTCAAGTTGTCCATTTTATTGGCATATAGTTGCTGATAGTAGTCTCTTATGATCCTTTGTATTTCTGTGTTGTCTGTTGTGATTTCTCCATTTTCATTTCTAATTTTGTTGATTTGATTCTTCTCCCTTTCTTTCGTGATGAGTCTGGCTAATGGTTTGTCAATTTTATCTTCTCAAAGAACCAGCTTTTAGTTTTGTTAATTTTTGCTATAGTCTCCTTTGTTGCTTTTTCATTTATTTCTGCCCTAATTTTTATGATTTTTTTCCTTCTATGAACCCTGGGATTCTTCATTTCTTCTTTTTCTAGTTGCTTTAGATGTAAAGTTAGGTTATTTATTTGATTTTTCTCCCATTTCTTGAGGTAAGCTTGTATTGCAAGATAGGTTTTAAGGAATGGCATCAGCGTGCAGGGTAGAGGAGAGCATGGCATGCTTACTGAAGCCCTCAGTTGACTTTTCCTCATGTAAAATTTGGACTGTTTTCCAGTATGTCTCAGGATACTTCTCCTAATATTGGTTGAGGACCAGAGAACTTCTAGGCTTAACTTTCTTCCTGAGTCATTGAAATTTCTCTCATCAACTACTCTTCCCTGGAGCCACTAATTTTCCTGTGTACCAAAGAAACAGGTCTCTGTGGACTTTCCTGGTGATACAGTGGTTAACACTCCACAATTCCAATGCAGGGGACTAGGTTTGATCCCCTGTTTGGGGAACTGGACCCCACAAGTCGCAACTAAGACTTACCCTGCAGAGTTAGACTATAAATAGAGCTGAGCACCGAAGAATTGATGCTTTTGAACTGTAGTGTTGGAGAAGACTCTTGAGAGTCCCTTGGACTGCAAGGAGATCCTGAAGAAAACAAGTCCTGTATCCTTTGGAAGGACTGATGCTGAAGCTGAAGCTCCAATACTTTGGCCAAATGATGTGAAGAACTGACTCATTTGAAAAGACCCTGAGCTAGGAAAGATTGAAGGCGGGAGGAGAAGGGGACAACAGAGGATTAGATGGTTGGATGGTATCAGAGGCTCAATGGACATGAGTTTGAGTAAACTCTGGGAGTTGGTGATGGACAGGGAGGCCTGGAATGCTGCAATCCATGGGGTCACAAAGGGGCAGACATGACTGAGTGACTGAACTGAACAGAACTGAGGTGTAAAAGGAAGAACATGTCAATAGTTTACATTAGAAATCACTGTCTTGGGTGAACAGAGGCATATATATGTATGGCTGAGTCCCTCTGCTATTCATCTGAAAGTATCACAGCATTGTTAACTGGTTATATGTGTGCTAAGTTGCTTCAGTTGTGTCCGACTCTTTGCAACCCTATGGACTATAGCCTGCCAGGCTCTTCCGTCCATGGGATTCTCCAGGCAAGAATAATGGAGTGGGATGCCATGCCCTCCTCCAGGGAATCTTCCTGACTCAGGGATTGAACCCAAGTCTCCTGCATTGGCAGGCAGGTTCTTTACCACTTAGCGCCACCTGGGAAGCCCCATTAATTGTCTATGCTCCAAGAAAAAATAAAAAGTTAAAAAAAAAGAATTTGACCTAATTTGTACACATTTTTATTAATGAAAAATAATTTGGAAATGGTGATAATAGACATTCTCTAGGATATTGTACTTTATCAATACAGTTCCTAACACTGATATGAAGTGCAAATAGAGAAATACACAGAAGAGCAAGTTGCATTTATAAAAGTGCCCGTCACAAATGAAACACCAGGATCAAATGGTTTAGCAGACAGTATCAACTACTCTTTCTTTTTAAAATGTAGTTTTGGTTGTGCTGGGTCTACACTGATGCACATGGCCTTTCTCTAGTTGCTGGGGGCAGGGGCTACTCTCTAATAGTGGTACATGGGCTTCTTATTGTGGTGGCTTCTATTCTCCCAGAGTGTAGGCTCTAGACCCATGGTCTTGAGTAGTTGTGGTGCACAGGCTTAGTTGTCCCATGGCATGTGGAATCCTCCTGGACCAGGGATTGATGCTATGTCCCCTGCATTGACAGGTGTATTCTAAACCACTGGACACCAGGGAAGTCCTCTGCTATTCTTTTTGTATAGCCAGTGAAGCCTTCTCCATTTAGCCATACTGAATGGTTACCAGAGGTCTTTGTACATACTTTTGCTGAATTTCATTAAGAAGCACTCATTGGCTATGTGATGAATGATGAGACATGAACTTTAAGGGGCAAAATCACTCCTTTTCATTTTCCAAAAGGCAAACACACAATTTGAACAAAGCCCACTATCCATTTCCCCTGTGAGTTTCAGTCCAACTGAAAAGTTTAAGAGTGAAACATCATCAGTCAGGCCACACTTGTTTTTGACACTAACAGCAAGTGTGGGGGTTCCCAAAACCAAACTCAGTTTCAATAATTCTCTAGAAGGACTCAACTCTTATTGAGAGCTGGTCCACTCACTGTAATAGTTGATTACAGGGTAAAGATATATTCCTGGTGTTTCAGATGGTCAACAATTCCCCTGCAATGCAGGATACCTGGGTTCAATCCCTGGGTTGGGAAGATCTCCTGGAGAGGGAATGACAATCCACTCCAGTATTCTTGCCTGGAGAATTCTATGGACAGAGTAGCTTGGTGGGCTATAGTCCTTGGGGTTACATGGAGTTGGGCTTGAGAGAGTGACTAAATAAAATAAATCTGTTAATGGAAGAGATGCATGTGTCAGAGTTCAGAAAATATAGTCAAACTGGAGTTCCAGTTTTCCTCTCCCCATAAAGTGATGGTATGTCTTTTTCATGGCATTGTTACTTGATGGCTCAGGGGGTACTGTCACCAGGCAGATTCACCCAAGCCCAGGTGCCCAGAGTGTTTTACTTGACTCCATTAGGATCTGTATGTGTGGCTGAGCTTTAGTCTCCAGTTCTTCTAAGAGTCAGGCTAATCCTGTCAGCTCCAGTTCCTCCAGAAGCCAACCTGAGGCTATGTAGCCTAACGTCCCAACAAACTTACACTGTGAGAGCGGCTGGTGGCCATACCAGCAAAGAAAAACAATACTCCTGCTATTAGAAAGACAAACTACAGAATGGGAGAAAATATTTGCAAATGATGCAATTGACAAGGATTAATCTCCAAAATATACAAACAGCTTACACAACTCAGTATCAGAAATACAAAGAACCCAATCAAAAAGTGAACCAAATAGACACGTGTGAACCAAAAAGTGAACCAAATAGACATTTCTTCAAAGAAAGTATACAGGTGGCCAACAGGCTCATGAAAAAAATGTTTAACATCACTAATTATCAGAGAAATGCAAATCAAACCTAGTGAGATATCACCGTACACTGGTCAGAATGTCCATCATCAAAAAGTCTACAAATAATAAATGCTGGAGAGGGTGTGGAGAAAAGGTAATCCTTTTTCATTGTTGGTGGCAATATAAATTGGTTCAACCACTGTCAAGAACAGGATGCAGTATCATTAAAAAAGTTAACAATTGAGCAATTATACCATATGATCCTTCAACCCCACTCCTATGCATATATCCAGAGAAAAGTACAATTTGGAAAGATACATGCATCCCAATGTTCACAGCCGCAGTATTTATAATAGCTAAGCCATGGAAACAACCTAAATGTGCATTGCCTGATGAATGGATAAAGAGGAAGTGCTAATTTTTTTTTCATTTATTAAAAAAAATTATTTAACTGGAGGCTAATTACTTTACAATATTGTAGTGGTTTTGCTATACATTGACATGAATCAGCCATGGGTGTACATGTGTTCCCCATCCTGAATCCCCCTCCCACCTCCCTCCCCATCCCATCCCTCTGGGTCATCCCAGTGCACCAGCGTTGTGCACCCTGTCTCATGCATCAAACCTGGACTGGCGATCTGTCTCACACATGATAATATACATGTTTCAATGCTATTCTCTTAAATCATCTCACCCTCGCCTTCTCCCACAGAGTCCAAAAGACTGTTCTATAAATCTGTGTCTTTTGCTGTCTCACATATAGGGTTATTGTTACCATATTTCTAAATTCCATATATATCCCATGCATTAGTATACTGTATTGGTGTTTTTCTTTCTGGCTTACTTCACTCTGTATAATAGGCTCCTGTTTTATCCACCTCATTAGAACTGATTCAAATGCATTATTTTTAATGGCTGAGTAATATTCCATTGTGTATATGTACCACAGCTTTCTTATCCATTCATTTGCTGATGGACATCTAGGTTGCTTCCATGTCCTGGCTATTATAAACAGTGCTGCGATGAACATTGGGGTACACATGTTTCTTTCAATTCTTGTTTCCTTGGTGTGTGTGCCCAGCAGTGGGATTGTTGGGTCATATGGTAGTTATTTCCAGTTTTTTAAAGAATCTCCATGCTGTTCTCCATAGTGGCTGTACCAGTTTGCATTCCCACCAATAGTGTAAGAGGGTTCTCTTTTCTCCACACCCTCTCCAGCATTTATTGCTTGTACTCTTTTGGATCGCAGCCATTCTGACAGGCATGAGATGGTATCTCATTGTGGTTTTGATTTGCATTTCTCTGATAGTGAGTGATGTTGAGCATTTTTTCATGTGTTTGTTAGCCATCTGTATGTCTTCTCTGGAGAAATGTCTGTTTAGTTCTATGGCTCATTTTTTGATTGGGTTTATTTTTCTGGAATTGAGCTGCAGGAGTTGCTTGTATATTTTTGAGATTAGTTGTTTGTCAGTTGCTTCATTTGCTATTATTTTCTCCCATTCTGAAGACTGCCTTCACCTTGCTTATAGTTTCCTTTGTTGTGCAAAAGCTTTGAAGTTTAATTGGGTCCCATTTGTTTATTTTTGCTTTTATTTCCATTATTCTGGGAGGTGGGTCATAGAGGATCCTTCTGTGATTTATGTTGGAGAGTGTTTTGCCTATGTTTTCCTCTAAGAGTTTTATAGTTTCTGGCCTTTCATTTAGATCTTTAATCTATTTTGAGTTTATTTCTGTGTATGGTGTTAGAAAGTGTTCTAATTTCATTCTTTTACAAGTGGTTGACCAGTTCTGCCAGCACCACTTGTTAAAGAAATTGTCTTTTCTCCATTGTATATTCTTGCCTTCTTTGTCAAAGATAAGGTGTCCATAGATGCGTGGATTTGTCTCTGGGCTTTCTATTTTGTTCCATTGATCTATATTTCTGTCTTTGTGCCAGTACCATACTGTCTTAATGACTGTAGCTTTGTAGTATAGCCTGAAGTCAGGCAGGTTGATTCCTCCAGTTCCATTCTTCTTTCTCAAGATTGCTTTGGATATTCGAATTATTTTTTATTTCCATACAAATTGTGAAATTATTTGTTCTAGTTGTGTGAAAAATACCATTGGTAGCTTGATAGGGATTGCATTGAATCTATAGATTGCTTTGGGTGATATACTCATTTTCACTATATTGATTCTTCTGAGTCATGAACATGGTATATTTCTCCATCTGTTTGTGTCATCTTTGATTTCTTTCATCAGTGTTTTATAGTTTTATATATATAGGTCTTTTTTTTCTTTAGGTAGATTTATTCCTAAGTATTTTATTCTTTTCATTACAATGGTGAATGGAATTGTTTCCTTAATATCTCTTTTTGTTTTCTCATTGTTAGTATATAGGAATGCAAGGGATTTCTGTGTGTTAATTTTATATCCTGCAACTTTACTATATTCATTGATTAGCTCTAGTAATTTTCTGGTGGAGTCTTTGGGGTTTTCTATGTAGAGGATCATATCATCTGCAAACAGTGAGTGTTTTACTTCTTCTTTTCCAGTTTGGATTCCTTTTATTTCTTTTTCTTTTCTGATTTCTGTGGCCAAAACTTCCAAACTATGTTGAATGGTAGTGGCAAAAGTGGGCACACTTTTCTTGTTCCTGACTTTAGGGGAAATACTTTCAATTTTTCACCATTGAGGATAATGTTTGCTATGGGTTTGTCATATATAGCTTTTATTATGTTGAGGTATACTCCTTTTATTCCTGCTTTCTGGAGGGTTTTTATCATAAATGGATGTTCAGTTTTGTCAAAGGCTTTCTCTGCATCTATTGAGATAATCATATGGTTTTTATCTTTCAATTTGTTAATGTGGTGTTTACTGATTGATTGATTTGCTGATATTGAAGAATCCTTCCATCCCTGGGATAAAGCCCACTTGGTCATGATGTATGATCTTTTTAATATGTTGTTGGATTCTGTTTGCTAGAATTTTGTTAAGGATTTTTGCATCTATGTTCATCAGTGATATTGACCTGTAATTTTCTTTTTTTGTGGCATCTTTGTCCGGTTTTGGTATTAAGATAATGGTGGCCTCATAGAATGAGTTTGTAAGTTTGCCTTCCTCTGCAAATTTCTGGAAGAGTTTGAGTAGGATAGGCGATAGCTATTCTCTAAATTTTTGGTAGAACTTAGCTATGAAGCCGTTTGGTCCTGGGCTTTTGTTTACTGGAAGATTTCTGATTACAGTTTCGATTTCCATGCTTGTGATGTGTCTGTTAAGATTTTCTATTTCTTCCTGGTTCAGTTTTGGAAAGTTATACTTTTCTAAGAATTTATGCATTTCTTCCAAGTTGTCCATTTTATTGGCTTATAGTTGCTGATAGTAGTCTCTTATGATCCTTTGTATTTCTGTGTTGTCTGTTGTGATTTCTCCATTTTCATTTCTAATTTTGTTGATTTGATTCTTCTCCTTTATTTTCTTGATGAGTCTGGCTAATGGTTTGTCAATTTTATTTATCTTATCAAAGAACCAGCTTTTAGTTTTGTTGATTTTTGCTATAGTCTCTTTTGTTTCTTTTGCATTTTTTTCTGCCCTAATTTTAAAGATTTCTTTCCTCCTACTAACCCTGGGGTTCTTCATTTCTTCCTTTTCCAGTTGTTTTAGGTGTAGCATTAGGTTATTTATTTGACTTTTTTCCTGTTTCTTGAGGTAACCCTGTATTGCTATGCACCTTCCGCCTAGCACTGCTTTTACAGTGTCCCATAGGTTTTGGCTTGTTGTGTTTTCATTTTCATTCGTTTCTATGCATATTTTGATTTTTTATTTCTTCTGTGTTTGTTGATTATTCAGAAGCATGTTGTTCAGCTTCCATATGTTGGAATTTTTAATAGTTTTTCTCCTGTAATTGACATCTAATCTTACTGCATTGTAGTCAGAAAAGATGCTTGGAATGATTTCAATTTTTGTGAATTTTCCAAGGCTAGATTTATGGCCCAGGATGTGATCTATCCTGGAGAAGGTTCCATGTGCACTTGAGAAAAAGTTGAAATTCACTGTTTTGTGATGAAATGTCCTATAGATATCAATTAGTTCTAACTGGTCCACTGTATCATTTAAAATTTGTGTTTCCTTGTTAATTTTCTGTTTAGTTGATCTATCCATAGGTGTGAGTGGGGTTTAAAGTCTCCCACTATTATTGTGTTATTGTTAATTTCATACTTGTTAGCATTTGTTTTACATAATGAGGTGCTCCTATGTAGGGTGCACATATATTTATAATTGTTATATCTTCTTCTTGGATTGATCCTTTAATCATTATGTAGTGCTCTTCTTTGTCTCTTTTCACAGCCTTTATTTTAAAATCTATTTTATCTGATATGAGTATTGTTGCTCCTGCTTTCTTTTGGTCTCTATTTGCTTGGAATATCTTTTACCAGCCCTTCACTTTCAGTCAGTATGTGTCCCTTGTTTTGAGGTGGGTCTCTTGTAGACAACATATATAGGATTCTTGTTTTTGTATCTATTAAGCCAGTCTTTGTCTTTTGATTGGGGCATTCAACCCATTTACATTTAAGGTAATTATTGATAAGTATGATCCCATTGCCATTTATTTTGTTGTTTTAGGTTCGAGTTTATACATCCTGTCTGTGTTTCCTTTCTAGACATTATCCTTTAGCATTTGTTGAAAAGCTGGTTTGGTGGTGCTGAATTCTCTCAGCTTTTGCTTGTCTGTAAAGCTTTTTATTTGTCCTTCATATTTGAATGAGATCCCTGCTGGGTACAGTAATCTGGGTTGTAGGTTTTTCTCTTTCATCACATTCAGTATGTCCTGCCATTTCCTTCTGGCCTGAAGAGTTTCTGTTGAAAGATCACCTGTTATCCTTATAGGAATCCCCTTGTGTGTTATTTGTTGTTTTTTCCTTGCTGCTTTTAATATTTGTTCTTTGTGTTTGATCTTTGTTAATTTGATTAATATGTGTTTTGGGGTGTTTCACCTTGGGTTTATCATGTTTGGGACTCTCTCGGTTTTTTGGACTTGGGTGATTATTTCCTTCCCAATTTTAGGGAAGCTTTCAACCATTATTTCCTTAAGTATTTTCTGACGGCCTTTCTTTTTGTCTTCTTCTTCTTCTGGGACTCCTATGATTCGAATGTTGGGGTGTTTAGCATTGTCCTAGAGGTCTCCGAGGTTGTCCTCATTTCTTTTAATTCTTTTTTATTTTTTCCTCTCTGCTTCATTTATTTCTACCATTCTATCTTCTACCTCACTTATCCTATCTTCTGCCTCTATTATTCCCTGTTGGTTCCCTCTAGAGTGTTTTTTATCTCATTTATTGTATTATTCATTATTGATTGACTCTTTATTTCTTCTAGGTCCTTGTTAAACAATTCTTGCATCTTCTCAATGCTTGTCTCCAGGCTATTTATCTGTATCTCCATTTTGTTTTCAAGATTTTGGATCATTTTTACTATCATTATTCTGAATTCTTTTTCAGGTAGACTTCCTATCTCTTCCTCTTTTGTTTGGTTTGGTGGGCATTTATCATGTTCCTTTATCTTCTGAGTATTTCTCTGCCTTTTCATCTTGTTTAGATTGCTGTGCTTGGGGTGGCCTTTCTGTATTCTGGCAGTTTGTGGAGTTCTCTTTATTGTAGAGTTTCCTTACTGTGGGTGGGGTTGGACAGGTGGCTTGTCAAGGTTTCCTGCTTAGGGAAGCTTGCGTTAGTGTTCTGGTAGGTGGAGCTGGATTTCTTCTCTCTGGAGTGCAATGAAGTGTCCAGTAGTGAGTTTTGAGATGTCTATGGTTTTGGTGTGACTTTGGGCAGCCTGTATCTTGAAGCTCAGGGCTATGTTCCTGTGTTGCAGGAGAATTTGTGTGGTATGTCTTGCTCTGGAACTTCTTGGCTCTTGGGTGGTGCTGGTTTCAGTGTAGGTATGGAGGCTTTTGGATGAGCTCTTATTGATTAATGTTCCCCGGAGTCAGGAGTTCTCTGATGTTCTCAGGATTTGGACTTAAGCCTCCTGCCTCTGATTTTCAGTCTTATTCTTACAATAGCCTCAAGATTTTTCCATCTACACAGAGCCAATGATAAACCATCTAGGTTAATGATGAAAAGCTTCTTCACAGTGAGGAACACCTGAAGAGGTTCACAGAGCTACATGGAGAAGAGAAGAGGGAGGAGGGAGATAGAGGTGACCAGGAGGAGAAGAGCAGGAATCAAAAGGGGCAAGAGCAAGCTAGCCAGTAATCAATTCCCTATGTGCTCTCCACAGCCTGGACCCCTCAGAGAGGTTCATGGAGTTACACAGAGAAGAGAAGAGGAAGGAAGTAGACAGAGATGACCAGGAGGAGAAAAGGGGGAATCAAAAGGAAAGAGACAGATCCAGCCAATAATTAGTTCCCTAAGTGTTCTCCACAGCCCAGACCACACAAAGAGATTCACAGAGTTGGGTAGAGAAGAGAAGGGGGAGGGAGGAGATAGAGGCGACCTGGTGGAGAAAAAGGAGAGTCAAAAGGGGGAGAGAGCAATTAAGCCAGTAATCACACTCCCAAGTAAAAATGGTGCTGAAGATTGGGTTCTTAAAGGTACAAAATTGATAACAAATACCAAAAAAAAAGATTAAAAATTTAGAATAGAAGTTAGACTCTCAAAAATACAATATATAAAAACAAAACAAAGTCACAAAAATTATAAAATATATATATGAAGATTGCTTTAAAAATAGGGTCTTTTTTTGCAAGATAACAGTAGGTTATAAAAATGAAAATTAAAGGAGTAATAGAGGACTTAAAATTTAAAAAAATTTTTTAAATTATAATAGTAAAAATATAGCTAGGAATTTCTCTGGAGCTGTTGTGGGCGGTGTGGGGTCTATTCAGTTTCAGATAGTTCCTTGATCTGGTTTATACTTCTCAAGATCTATAGGCCCCTTCCAATGTAATTACAGGGTTACAGTGCTAACTACAGGGCTTCAATCTGTTGCACCTGTCACTTCCAAAGCAGTTCCCTCTGTTTATTTTAGTTTCTTCTGTTTTCTGGTCTCTTCAGTGTCTAATTTCTGCCCTGACATAAAGGGACGAAGGTGGTCACCTGTTTAGGTTCACTTGTTCAGTCATGCTGTAGGGAGGGAGGAACACTGCTAACAAATATCACTGGCATGTGTGGGGAGTGCTCACAGTGTCTCGGCCGCACTGAGTTTGCCCCTGCTCAGGGCGCGTGCACTTTCCCAGTCTACATTTCTCAGGCTCTAGGTTGCTCTTCCCGGGAACTGTCTGAGGTGGGCCCTGAGTTGCGTGCACTTCCCAGGTCTAAGCCACTCAGGTTCAGGTTCTTGGGTACTCCACAAAGGCGCAGATGCAGTTGAGCCTGCGTTTTGTGCCCTTCCCAGGTCCGAGCAGCTCAGGTGACCAGGTGCTTGGTTAGCGCAGTCTCCCCAGGTAGGGAGTGCATCTTACCTCCCTGGTCCCAGCCGCTCAGTTTCCTGGGTGGCAGCAGGCGCCACCCATCTCAGGTGTTACCTGTGCCTCTTCTGGGGAGCTGATCTCTGGCTGTGACCCTCCTGGCAGATGTCAACTGTCCAGAATCCCAAGAAGTCTTGGTTAACAACTGGGAACCTACTTGCAGTTTAGTAGAGGATGCCTCTCTGGGGCCAAGATTGCCCCTTTCTGGCTCTGGCTGGCCCCGCCTTCCTCCCTGCCTCTGGTAGGGGATGGGCGGATATGCAGCTGGCTAGCTCTCCTCAGTCCTTTGTTCTGTGAGCAACCTGGCAGTGCCTTAGGTTAGGGCTTTCACAGGATAGTTCTTTTTTTCCTCTCTCTCTCCCTCTGGCTATCCCACAGTTTGGGTTGCTATCTCACGTTAGTTCCCTCAGATTGCCGCCCAGTCCTTATCCTAAGCAATGCAGCCCACACCTCCCTGTTCAGCCACTTGCTGGTGGTGGATGCAAGCACTGGGAGTTGCCATTAGGCACATAATCTGTGGGTTTTATTTATTTATTAATTTTTCCTTCTGGTTATGTTGCCCTCTGAGATTCCAAAACTCCCCACAGACCCCTGGGGAGAGTGTTTCCTGGTGTTCGGAAACTTCTGCTCTTTTAAGACTCTCTTCCCAGGACGGATCTCCATCCCTACCTCTTGTTTCTCTTTTTATCTTTATATTTTGTCCTACCTCCTTTCGAAGACAATGGGCTGCCTTCTGGGTGCCTGATGTTGTCTGCCAGCATTCAGAAGTTGCTTTGTGGAATTTGCTCAGTGTTCAAATGTTCTTTCGATGAATTTGATGGGGAGAATGTGGTGTCCCTGTCCTATTCCTCCGCCATCTTAGGACTGCCCCCAGAAATGGTAATTAAACACAATGCAATATTCAGTTCACTTCAGTGCAGTTCAGTTGCTCAGTTGTGTCCAACTCTTTGTGACCCCATGAATTGCAGCACACCAGGCCTCCCTGTCCATCACCAGCTCCCGGAGTTCACTCAAAATCATGTCCGTCGAGTCGGTGATGCCATCCAGCCATCTCATCCTCTGTCGTCCCCTTCTCCTCCTGCCCTCAATCCCTCCCAACATCAGAGTCTTTCCAATGAGTCAACTCTTTGCATGAGGTAGCCAAAGAACTGGAGTTTCAGCTTTAGCATCGTTCCTTCCAAAGAACACCCAGGGCTGATCTCCTTTAGAATGGACTGGTTGGATCTCCTTGCAGTCCAAGGGACTCTCAAGAGTCTTCTCCAACATCACAGTTCAAAAGCATCAATTCTTTGGCACTCAGCTTTCTTCACTGTCCAACTCTCACATCCATACATGACCACTTATTACTCAGCCATTAAAATGAATGAAATAATGCCATTTGCAGCACCATTGATGGACCTAGATTTTATCATACTAAATGAAGTAAGCCGGACAGAGAAAAGCAAACAGCATACAATATCGTTTATATGTAGAATCATTTTTTAAAAAAAGATCCAAATATACTTATTTACAAACCAGAAAGAGACTCACAGACATAGAAAACAAACTTATGTTTATCAAAAGGGACAAGGAGGAGGAGGGATAAATTAGGAAGTTCGAAATAACATATACACACTACCATATATAAAATAGCTAAACAACAAGGAGCTAGTGTACAGAACAGGGAACTGCACTCAATATTTTGAAATAACATATAAGGGAAAAGAATCAGAAAAAGAAAAAATATATAACTGAATCACTTTGCTGTGTACGCCTGAAACTAACATATAATTCAATTTTTTAAAATATCTTAATTATAAAAGCAAAATAAAAAAACAAACAAAAAGCCCTCATTCAAACTGGACTAAGAACTTGCTCATGGATTTTTCTACATTTGAGCTCATGGTGCAAATATCATAGGCATATAAAGTATGCCTGGAAAAACCTTTATCCTTTATACACTAAACTATACACTAAAGGACCAGAAGTGGAATTTTATTTATTTATTTAGGCTGTGCTGGGTCTTTGTTCTTGCGTGTGGGCTTTCTCTTGTTGTGAGTGTGGGCTCCTCACTGTGGTGGCTTCTCTTGCAGAGCACAGGCTCTAGGCACACAGGTGCAGAAATTGTAGTGCATGGGCTTAGTTGCCCTGTGGCATGTGGGATCTTCCTGACCCAGGAATTGAACTGGAGTCTCCTGCATTGGCAGCCGGATTCTTTACCATCAAGTCACCAGGGAAGCCCTAAATATACACTACTATATATAAAATAGGTAACTAATAAGGACCTAAGGGGAATTCCCAGATGGTTCAATGGTTAAGACTAAGTCCTTTCTAGGCAGGGAGAAGGGGTTCGGTCCCTGGTCGGGGAATCAAGTCCCACATGCCCCGAGGCCTGGTTTACAACAAAAATGAAGGGACCTACTGTATAGCACAGGAAACTCTACTCAATACACTGTAATGGCTTATATGGGAAAACAATCTAAAAAGAGTAGATATACATACAAATGTATAACTGATTCACTTTTTCTATACAGCCAGAAGTAACACAACACTATAGATCAACCATAATTTCATAAAATATTCTTATTTATTATTTTCTAAATGTTACTTGCAATTCAATTTTATTTTTATTTTATTTTGCATACAGTCTCTTTTTTATTTTTTTAATTTAAATTTATTTATTTTAATTGGAGGCTGATTACTTTACAGTATTGTATTGGTTCTGCCACACATCAACATGAATCCGCCATGGGCATACACGTGTTCCCCATCCTGAACCCCCCTCCCAATTCCCTCCCCGTACCATTCCCCCGGGTCATCCCAGTGCACCAGCCCCAAGCATCCTGTATCGAACCTGGACTGGTGATTTGTTTCTTATATGATATTATACATGTTTCAGTGCCATTCCCCCAAATAGTCCCACACTCTCCCTCTCCCTCTCCCACAGAGTCCAAAAGACTGCTCTATACATCTGTGTCTCTTGTCCTGTCTCGCATACAGGGTTATCGTTACCATCTTTCTAAATTCGATATATATGCATTAGTATACTGTATTGGTGTTTTTCTTTCTCACTTCACTGTGTAATAGGCTCCAGTTTCACCCACCTCATTAGAACTGATTCAAATGTATTCTTTTAAATGGCTGAGTAATACTCCATTGTGTATATGTACCACAGCTTTCTTATCCATTCATCTGCTGATGGACATCTAGGCTGCTTCCATGTCCTGGCTATTATAAACAGTGCTGCAATGAACATTGGGGTACACGTGTCTCATTCAATTCTGGTTTCCTTGGTGTGTATGCCCAGCAGTGGGATTGCTGGGTCATAAGGCAGTTCTATTTCTAGTTTCTTAAGAAATCTCCACACCATTCTTCATAGTGGCTGTACTAGTTTCATTCCCACCAACAGTGTAGAGGGTTCCCTTTCCTCCACACCCTCTCCAGCATTTATTGCTTGTAGACTTTTGGATCGCAGCCATTCTGACTGGTGTGAAATGATACCTCATTGTGGTTTTGATTTGCATTTCTCTGATAATGAGTGATGTTGAGGATCTTTTCAAGTGTTTGTTAGCCATCTGTATGTCTTCCTTGGAGAAATGTCTATTTAGTTCTTTGGCCCATTTTTTGATTGGGTCATTTATTTTTCTGGAATTGAGCTGCAGGAGTTGCTTGTATATTTTTGAGATTAGTTGTTTGTCAGTTGCTTCATTTGCTATTATTTTCTCCCATTCTGAAGGCTGTCTTTTCACCTTGCTTATAGTTTCCTTTGTTGTGCAGAAGCTTTTAATTTTAATTAGATCCCATTTGTTTATTTTTGCTTTTATTTCCAGTATTCTGGGAGATGGGTCATGGAGGATCCTGCTGTTATTTATGTCGGAGAGTGTTTTGCCTATGTTCTCCTCTAAGAGTTTTATAGTTTCTGGTCTTACATTTAGCTCTTTAATCCATTTTGAGTTTATTTGTGTGTATGGTGTTAGAAAGTGTGCTAGTTTCATTCTTTTATAAGCGGTTGACCAGTTCTCCCAGCACCACATGTTAAAGAGATTGTCTTAAATCCATTGTATATTCTTGCCTCCTTTGTCAAAGATAAGGTGTCCATAGGGGTGCGTGGATTTTAAAAACATACAGTTTACAGTTTTCTGATAAGATTATGCAATACTGAGTTCTTCATGTACAGAAAGCAGAGACTGGATACAATGGAGTCACGGCTCATGAGCAGAAAGGGGCTGATAAAGGGAAAACACACATTAATCAGGCCAGTTGTATACACCAACCACCAACTGGGATTATGATAAAGAGCAAAACAAATATTAAAGATGCAGGACAGGGTGTGGAAACACATGAAGGTGCTCGCCAAGAGTAGGATGCTTTGGGTGGCTCTGGACTCAGCAGAGGATCTGGGAGACACAATAGCCTTGTGAATATACTGGACTCTCTGACTGTGTCTGTACAGGGTGAGAATCATGGAGCCACTGGCCCAGAAGATGAGCACAGAAAATGAAATTTCAGGGAACACTATCAAAGCTACATATATTGAGCCCAAGATTTTCTCAAGATCTATGTCAGAACAGTACCCTGAATCTCTTGTATTTCTCATATTTGTGCTGTGCCTTTTGTCAGAAACATATAATGCATATAGAGGAAAAATGAGATGTACAAACATGCACTGGATCCAGCAGAAGGAAATGGAAAAGGCAATGTACTTTGGGGCTTTGATTTTAAGATTCTTCCAATAGGAGTTTATGGGGCTGATTGTGATGGTCTGAAACACAGTCAAGAGGCAGGTGGTGCCGATGGACATACTCCTGCCCACTCTCTCAACATACAAAATAAGTTTGCATGCAAAATCATTGGCAAAGTGTTTCAACCTCAAAGTTGTAATTGTCTGAGGGACTCCTTTCGAGAGAATGACCAAAAAGTTGGCAATAGCCAGGTGCTTGCAAATCAAAGTTGTGACCTTCATCCTGTACTGAGTGTGGCAAAGAAAGAGGTAATGGTACAGAAGGGAGAAATTGCCCCAGATTCCAAGAACAGTCTGTAACAAGAAGATTATTCCTATGGCCAGTTGGCTGGAGGCTGTTGTGTCATTCAAAATACTCCCCTTTAAATGATGGCAACAGTGATGCCTTAAAGCAGGGTGGTTTATATAAATCTGTGACATTGACAGCCAGCTTTCCTTGTGTGCTTTGTGAAATTGCCAAGGCTTCACGTGACAGGAAACGATGATGAGAGGATCAGTATATTTTATGAAAAAGTCAGCAGGAAGGATGAAGTGGTGGCGACCTGGAGGAAGCAATGACCACTGAGAGTAAATTGAAAGATAAAATGAAACAACACTTTAAGTAGATGCTTACTGGAGGAAAAAATATCTGCATCACTGCCCTCATCATAAAAGAGGTCAATTCTAAATGCATTCTCTTCTAAATTTTAAAGAAGATAATGTATTATTATTGTAGGGGCTTCCGTGATGCCTCAGTTGGTAAAGAAAATCTGCCTTCAATGCAGGAGACCCCAGCTCAATTCCTGCATCAGGAAGATCTGCTGGAGAAGGCATAGGCTTCCCACTCCAGTATTCTTGGCTTCCCGTGCGGCTCAGCTGGTATTTTAAAGAAAATAATGTATTATTTTAGAAAATAAGACAGGAGTTATTCTAGGGCCTTACAATTTAAAATATATTCTAAAGGTACTTCCCTGGGTGTCTGGTAGCTAAGAATCTGCCTCACAGAGCAGGGAACATAGATTTGATTCTTGGTTGGGCAACTTAGACCCCATATGCCACAGGATAACTAAGCCTGGGATCTGCAACTAGAGAGTCTGTGCACAACAAAAAATCCTGCATGATACAACAAAGCTCCCCATATGATTCGACTAAGACCCAATGCAGCTAAATAAATAAATAAATATATATATATATGTACACACACATGCATGCTAAACAGAACAGAATATATAAAACATATGGTGAAGTAACTTCTGCACATATGAAAATTAAGACTGGTTCTCATCAATACACATACACACACAAAGATGCAACTTAAAACCACACAAGTATGTCCTAAAAACCACAAAATAGAATAAACAGTGGACAGAGTCTTCAAACAGAAACTTTGAGAAGAAAGTTATTCAGTGGATAAAACATATCAAAAAATATTCCACATCCTTGGTAATCAGGACAATTAAAATATAACCACTACCTATATGTCATCGAATACCATCAAGAAATCTGAAACAGAAACGACAAAAATGCCAAGTTTGGTCATAGCTGTGGATGAACCAAGAATCTCATACACTGATGGTGGGTGTTCAAATTGGTACACACATTTTGGAAAACTGTTGTATTGACTTAGCAGATAAGATGTAATCCTGTTCTGAGAAATCTGCTCCTATGAGTATACTCAATAGAATTTTGTGCATGTATCACCCCAAAATTACTTATATTAATAGAATTTATATGAGAGCCCTAATCATTACTTGTAATAGCCCCTAACTAATACCCATCTACCCATTAACATTTGAATGATCAATTAATCCTTTGATAGTCACAGAATAAAGTCCATTATAGCAATGATAATGAAAGAACAACAATAATATAAAACAATACAGATAAAGTCACAAAGATGGAATGGAGGAGAAAGTCCAAGTGAAAGATGCTGTATGATTTCTTTCATGTGGAAGCCAAGAGAGGCAAAGTGATCCAGTATTAAATGTCATAATAGTTGTAATTGTATACTGAATAATCCAGGCCTAAATATAGCAAACAAAGCTATAGCCTTGGGAACAGTGAGTTAGAAGGGGCACAAGAGAGTTTCATGGGAACTGAGAACATTCTGTTTCTTGATCTAATTGTGGTCTCCAGATGTGCAATAATTTGTGAAATTTCACTGAGCTTCGCACGTATAACCTGCCAACATGGCTTTAATTAAAAAAACAAACATGTATTATCAAAAAAATATGAAAGGAGCTTGTGAAAGGCTGTTTCTGTGAATGTGTCTCATCTGCTGCCTGTGTCAGCAAAGGAGGGGAGCTGTAAGCCCAGATCATAACTCCAACAATGAAACATCAGAGTATAGTAACACTGCTGCATACAGTGAATCACTGATTTTGTCATAAAATTCAGCAGAGCAGTATCCTAAGTCTTCATGCTTTGTGTTGATTTTTGCTCCACTTGGCATCATGTCCATGGGGAAAATAATGTTTACACAGAGATATGACTTGTGACCAATCTTCTCCTAAAGACCAGGAAATATAATGAACAGCAGACATAGTCTTCATACAGAAACTTTGAGAAAGAAGTTACATACTGCTCAGTAGTGCAAAGTAGAGACCCCAATATGCTCAGGAGCTTTATTTCTTAAGAGGATTTTATTTATTTCATCTTATTCATTTACTTATTTGGCTACACCAGGTCTTAGTTAATGGTATGTAAACTCTTAGTTATGGCAGGTAAACTCTCAGTTATGGCATGCAGCTCAGGGTTTGAACCTGGACCCACTGCATTGGGAGCACAGCCTTAACCTCTGGACCACAGGGAAGCTTTTGCTTTAAGTTCCACCCACCTGGATTTCCTGGGGCTGATTTTGATGGCTGGAGACACTTAAGGGGCCAGGAGGGCCAATGGACACACCCTGCCAGCTCTGGGGGGCATAGAGAACACATTTGCATGGCTAAATCCCTGAAGCCAAGCTTCAGTTAAAGGCTGCTGTTGTCACGGAGATGCCTTTAAAGGGAATGATCAAAAAGCGACTACAGTCCTGTGCCTGAAGGTCAAATCTGTGAACCTCAACTCACATTCAATGTAGTATAGGAAGAAATTAAGGTAAAGAGAAGAAGCACCCAGGATTCCAACTATAGTCTGAGATGAGCACACCGTTCTTAATGCCAACTCCTTGGAGGCCATTCTGCCAGATGTTTGATGTACATAACTGCATGGGGTAGGCACTGGCACTGATTTATTGCAAAGATAAGGAGATCCTAGGTACAGAGAGGTCAGGTGATCTGTATAAATTCACACGCTGATTACAGGCTGAGTGGTGGTATGAACCTGGTAGGCTGAGTACAAGACAGTGTCCTAAGCATTGTGATGTACCAACCAAACACATCAGCTGTTTTTCAATAATCCAGTGTGAAATTTAGTTTTGTTTTTATATCAAACAGTTTATTCTATCTGTTCAGTCCAGTCACTCAGTTGTGTCCAACTATTTGCAACCCCATGGACGGTACCACACCATGCTTCCCTGTCCATCACCAACTCCTGGAGCATGCTCAAACTCATGTCCATTGAGTCCGTGATGCCATCCAACCATCTCATCCTCTGTCATCCCCTTCTCCTCCTGCATTCAATCTTTCCCAGCTCAGGGTCTTTTGCAATGGGTCAGTTCTTCTCATCAAGTGGCTAAAGTATTGGAGTTTATTCCATACCTTTTATATACAATAATTTTGTTGTAAATAATTTCCATATCTGCATAAGTATTTATTCTGTAGGTAAATAACATATCAAGAAGATTCCCTGGATTGGATATGGCAACCAACTCCAGTATTCTTGCCTGGGAAATCCTAAAAACAGAGGAAACTGGTGAGCTACGGTCCATGGGGTCACAAACCGAGCCACTAACATGTATACACACAAACACACACAAACTTATAGGAAAGTGCTTCTTGTCCATATTGGATATGATGAATGCAAGATTTCCTCAATATAAGTTTTGCAACAGAAAGATGCATTCCTGTCATGCCAGGCACAAATTCACTATGGTATCTATCAAAAAAAGACTTGGACAATATTACTTTGTTTAAAAAACTATGAACCATGAATTACTACTATACGATAAATGAGTATAGGATAGAAATGAAAGAATTATTTTTGTCTAAACCCTTAGGTATTTTAAAAATTGAGGTTAAGTGAAACTACAATATAACTTGATTTGTTAAGAATATTAACATACTAGGCACATGTAAAAGTATAAGCTGGAAAATATTGACTCTTGTGTTGCAAAGGTAGAAGCATAAAGAAATGAACATGTGCTTGGAATTGGTGTTAGAATATGAGATTAGACAACATATGAAAAGATACATTTGGTCCTGACAACTATATTCCAAACCACCATCATAAAGCTGCCTTTTCCTTCAATGCTGCTTCTCTGTCTTGAAGAGGGATAGCAATCTTGCCATCGTCATCAGACCGCAAATGTTTCAGATAAGACACAACTTCTATGTCCAATAAGCACGTTATATGCCTAGAGTTAGATATATATGTAAAAAATCATTTCTGTTCTTCAAACATATTCATATTCATGCTTTCTGTAGAATATTAGAAAATAATTGCTTTTCTATCCTAGTCTTTATGGAAAGTATAAAGGCATGATAACACTTCTAATACAAATTTAAAATTAGTCTAGAATTTCTGAAAGGTAATGTTACAGCAGATTGAATTTAAAAATAGAACCCTTAAGCTGCGTCAAGATGTTTTGGCACTTCCCAGTGTCCAGTGGCTAAGACTCAGTGCTCTCAAAGCAGAGAGCCTGGGTTTGATACCTGGTCAGGAAAATAGATACCACATGCTGCAACTAAGAGTTCACATGCTGCAATGAGATAAATACTTTTAAAAATATTCCTCATTATTATCACTAGGATTGTTCCTTGAGTCCTCCACAGTAAGAGTTTCACAAAATAGTTTAGGAGCTGTCAAGTCGATGTTGCCTGATGCCAGGAAAGATTGAAGGCAGGAGGAGAAGGGGACGACAAAGGAAGAGATGGGTGGATGGCATCATTGACTCAATGGACATGAGTCTGAGCAAGCTCTGGGAGATACTGAAGGAAAGGGAAGCCTGGCTGGCTGCAGTCCATGGGGTTGCAAAGAGCCAGACACAACTGAGCGACTGAACAACAACGAAGATTTTGATCTCGCTTTACCTAAGCTCTCTCCCAAGGAATTCTTCTGCTTTCCTGACCTGCTTTGCCACTGGATCTGTTCCCACTCTACCCCCAGCCCACAGAAAGATCCCTTTTCCAAACATGAACACTTACTCAGACCTGCTTCTTTACAGACTCTGCCTCTTAGACCGAAATACAAAGTACTCGACTCCTTCTCACGAGAAGGATGCTGGGCTCAGGGTCAAGATCATGGCAGCCAGGACGTGAGTGGGAGGAAGGCAGTCAGACCCTGAGATATAGGTTTAGGAGCTGTGATCTCATCTTCCTTCAGAACTGCAATTATCATTTCACTTGAAGTGGCAATGACAGAGCCAGCTTGACCAGCTAATGATCTTTCTGAAAAACTTTTTCTGAGTTGCTAATTACTCTCCTGTGAGTATCTCCAAAGAGACCACTGATTTGTTTGAGAGAAGCTCATGATTTTTCATGATGAAGGTTGTTTTGAAATGATTAGGACTGCTACACACCTCTGAAATTTGTTGCCTTTGTAAACAGGTTGTTTGATCTTAGGGATTCCCCCACAACCACCCCTAACCCATTTAAGAAAGTCAATTGTGAGTCTTCCAGGCTCACAAAAAACACCCAATTAAACTTGAAGAGAACATAAGAATTTATTTTATGTGTGTTCATTTATTCATTTACTTGGCTGTGCTGGGTCTTAGTTGGCATGCGCACTATTAGTTTCAGCATGTGGGATCTAGTTCCCTGATCAGGGATCAAACTTGCACACCCCCTGCAATGGAGGCTTGGAGTCTTAGCCACCAGACCACTAGGGAAATCCTTGTATGGGACCTTCTTTCTTGTACTCAAAACAGCTATACCTCTTCTCTTTCCTTCATCTCTGATCCTACACTGGACTGTACAGTTTCAGATTCCAGGTAAGGGCTTAAGTTCACGTTAGAGGTAGAGTAATAGAAATGATAGTGAAGGAATATCTTTGGGTCTTGGCTTTTCAATGTTGGCTGGAGCAATCATCTGTCTTTGCAGCACTCTCATGGCCTTTCCTTTGGTACATGGAAGGCTTCTAGTCACTGACATATCCACCATGGCTCCCTCTGGGCCTGGAGCCAAATCCTTGAGTTTACCTTTCCCCACCATTTACAGTTCACACCTCAGCTCCATTTTCTCCCCTGTAAATAGGCTAATGATAGCCTTCAGTTCAGTCACTCAGTCATGTCCAACTCTTTGCAACCCATGGACTTCTGCACACCAGGCTTCCTTGTCCATTACCAACTTTCAGAGCTTGCAGAAACTCATGTCCATCAAGTCGGTGATGCCATCCAACCATCTCATCCTCTGTCGTCCCCTTCTCCTCCTGCCCTCAATCTTTCCCAACTTCAAGGTCGTTTCCAGTGAGTCAGTTCTTAGCATCAGGCGGCCAAAGTATTGGAGCTTAGCTTCATCATCAGTCCTTCTAATGAATATATCAGGACTGATTTCCTTTAGGATGGACTGGTTGGATCTGCTTGCAGTCCAAGGGACTTTCAAGAGTCTTCTCCAACACAATTCAAAAGCATCAGTTCTTTGGCACTCAGCTTTCTTAATGGTCCAAGTCTCACATCCATACACGACTACTGGAAACATCATAGCTTTGAGTAGATCGACTTTTGGCAGCAAAGTAATGTTTCTGCTTTTTAATACACTGTCCTGGTTGGTTATAGCTTTACTTCCAAGGAGCAAGTGTCTTTTGATTTCATGGCTGCAGTCACCATCTGCAGTGATTTTAGAGCCCAAGAAAATAAAGTCTGTCACTGTTTCCATTGTTTCCCCTTTTTCTTCTTCTTTTTCTTCTTCTTCTTCTTCTTCTTTTTTACTTTACAATATTGTATTGATTTTGCCATACAGCAACATGAATCTGCCACGGTGTACATGTGTTCCCCATCCTCAACCTCCCTCCCACCTCCCTCCCTGTACCATCCCTCTGGGTCATCCGAGTGCACCAGCCCCAAGCATCATGTATCATGCATCAAAGCTGGACTGGCGATTCATTTCATATATGATATTATACATGTTTCAATGCCATTCTCCCAAATCATCCCACCTTCTCCCTCTCCCACAGAGTCCAAAAGACTGTTCTATACATCTGTGTCTCTTTTGCTGTCTCGCATACAGGGTTATCATTACCATTTGCCATGAAGTGATGGGACTGGATGCCAAGATCTTTGTTTTTTGAATGTTTAGGTTTTTTGTTTGTTTGTTTGTTTTAGAGGAGGACAACACATTTAGTTTTATTTCAATCAAATCACAACACTTTCTTTTCCAACTGTTGCAAAGTGCATCTACAATTTTATATTACAGATCCACTTTTAAAAGGTTTTCTGTGACGTTACAGCAAGCCTTTGTTTCCCCCAAACAGAGGAATATTCCCAAATTCTTCCTCAAGTAAAAATAAAAACTCCATTCCAGTAAATGGCAATACATGAAATTACAGTAAACCAGACACTTGAAAGGATAGCCAAGAAGTCTTCCAACAGTTTATTAGAAAGAATGTAGACATTAAAAAAAATACTCACTGTTATGAACATAAATTGAGGTTTTCAGCCCAGGTACAAGCTGAATCCAAAAAAAAAAAAAAAAGGAATAAAAAAATCCAATAGTGTATTAACATTTTTTTTCCACTCATTTGCCATACTGACAGTGCAAATACAAATTTGGCCTAAATGTACAGACTCTCAAGCAACAATGTACAGCCTTTCTTCGTCCTCCATGCTAAGAGATGTAAAAGTTTAAGGGTCAAACAATACCAAATGTCCAGGCTTCAAAACCATCTAAGTTAGGGCATTCACTAGTTTTAGCTAAGATACATCTGGAACACTGACAAGTGATCACTTACATACAATAATGTGAAGTAAATTTTTTGAAAAATAAAACTTTAGTGGAACAATCCTGAAGGATATGCCAGAGGAATAACATGTTACCAGTTTAAAGTATCAACCAATTCTTTCAGCCACTTTTGAGTCCATGTTCTAAAATCTAAAATTCAGTTACTTTCCCTAAGCCAGAGAGTTTCCTATCATGTCAGTATCTAAGTTATGAGTAAAGGAGACTTAGGTGATATTTTTATTTATCACAACTGCGGTGTCAATTGCCTAGGGCCTCAACAGCATCATGGAAATCTGGGAAATGTTCATGCACAAGGCTATTGCCTTAGCTGACTTAAAACTGCCCCATACAATGGTACATATCAACCCTTAGTGATACCTTAAAAAAAAACAAACAGGTTGAAAAATGGGTTAAAGGTGCTCGCTTCGGCAGCACATATACTAAAATTGGAATGATACAGAGAAGATTAGCATGGCCCCTGCGCAAGGATGACACGCAAATTCGTGAAGCGTTCCATATTTATATAGATCCATGGAACAAAACAGAAAGCCCAGAGATAAACCCACACCCCTATGGACAACTTATCTTTGACAAAGGAGGCAAGAATATACAATGGATTAAAGACAATCTCTTTAACAAGTTGTGCTGGGAAAACTGGTCAACCACTTGTAAAAGAATGAAACTAGAACACTTTCTAACACCATACACACAAATACTCAAAATGGATTAAAGAGCTAAATGTAAGACCAGAAACTATAAAACTCTAGAGGAGAACATAGGCAAAACACTCTCCGACATAAATAACAGCAGGATCCTCTATGACCCATCTCCCAGAATACTGGAAATAAAAGCAAAAATAAACAAATGGGATCTAATTAAAATTAAAAGCTTCTGCACAACAAAGGAAACTATAAGCAAAGTGAAAGACAGCCTTCAGAATGGGAGAAAATAATAGCAAATGAAGCAACTGACAAACAACTAATCTCAAAAATATACAAGCAACTCCTGCAGCTCAATTCCAGAAAAATAAATGACCCAATCAAAAAATGGGCCAAAGAACTAAATAGACATTTCTCCAAAGAAGACATACGGATGGCTAACAAACACATGAAAAGATGCTCAATATCACTCATTATCTGCTGCTGCTGCTACTAAGTCACTTCAGTCGTGTCTGGCTCTGTGCGATCCCATCAATGGCAGCCAACCAGGTTCCCCCGTCCCTGGGATTCTCCAGGCAAGAATACTGGAGTGGGTTGCCATTTCCTTTGCCAATGCATGAAAGTGAAAAGTGAAAGTGAAGTCGCTTAGTCATGTCCGACTCTTAGCGACTCCATGGACTGCAGCCCACCAGGCTCCTCCATCCATGGAATTTTCCAGGCAAGAGTACTGGAGTGGGGTGCCATTGCCTTCTCCATCACTCATTATCAGAGAAATGCAAATCAAGACCACAGTGAGGTACCATTTCACACCAGTCACAATGGCTGCGATCCAAAAGTCTACAAGCAATAAATGCTGGAGAGGGTGTGGAGAAAAGGGAACCCTCTTACACTGTTTATGGGAATGCAAACTAGTACATCCACTATGGAGAACAGTATGGAGATTCCTTAAAAAACTGCAAATAGAACTGCATTATGACCCAGCAATCCCACTGCTGGGCATACACACCGAGGAAACCAGAATTGAAAGAGACACGTGTACCCCAATGTTCATCACAGTACTGTTTATAATAGCCAGGACATGGAAGCAGCCTAGATGTCCATCAGCAGACAAATGGATAAGAAAGCTGTGGTACATATACACAGTGGAGTATTATTCAGCCATTAAAAAGAATAGATTTGAGACAGTTCTAAAGAGGTGAATGAAACTGGAGCCGATTATACAGAGTGAAGTAAGCCAGAAAGAAAAACACCAATACAGTATACGAACACATATATATGGAATTTAGAAAAATGGTAACAATAACCTTGTATACAAGACAGCAAAAGAGACACAGATGTAAAGAACAGACTTTGGACTCTGTGGGAGAGGGAGAGGGTGGGATGATTTGGGAGAATGGCATTGAAACATGTATACTATCATGTAAGAAACGAATCACTAGTCTAGGTTCGATGCAGGATACAGGATGCTTGGGGCTGGTGCACTGGGATGACCCAGAGAGATGATATGCAGAGGGTGGTGGGAGGGGGGCTCAGGGTTGGGAACTCATGTACACCTGTGGTGGATTCATGTCAATGTATGGCAAAACCAATACAGTATTGTAAAGTAAAAAAAAAAAAAAAAACCTAAAACAAACAATTTCAAAAAAAAAAAAGAAAAATGGGTTCAGTTCAGTTCAGTCACTCAGTCATGTCCGACTCTTTGTGACCCCATGAATCGCAGCATGCCAGCCCTCCCTGTCCATCACCATCTCCCGGAGCTCACTCAGACTCACGTCCATCGAGTCCGTGATGCCATCAGCCATCTCATCCTCGGTCGTCCCCTTCTCCTCCTGCCCCCAATCCCTCCCAGCATCAGAGTCTTTTCCAATGAGTCAGCTCTTAACATCAGGTGGCCAAAGTACTAGAGTTTCAGCTTTAGCATCATTCCTTCCTAAGAAATCCCAGGGTTGATCTCCTTCAGAATGGACTGGTTGGATCTCCTTGCAGTCCAAGGGACTCTCAAGAGTCTTCTCCAACACCACTGTTTAAAAGCATCAATTCTTAGGCGCTCAGCCTTCTTCACAGTCCAGCTCTCATATCCATACACGACCACGGGAAAAACCATAGCCTGACTAGACGGACCTTAGTTGGCCAAGTTATGTCTCTGCTTTTGAATATACTGTCTAGGTTGGTCATAACTTTTCTTCCAAGGAGTAAGTGTCTTTTAATTTCATGGCTGCAGTCACTATCTGCAGTGATTTGGGAGCCCCCCAAAATAAAGTCTGACACTGTTTCTACTGTTTCCCCATCTATTTCCCATGAAGTGATGGGATCGGATGCCATGATCTTCCTTTTCTGAATGTTGAGCTTTAATCCAACTTTTTCACTCTCCTCTTTCACTTTCATCACGAGGCTTTTTAGCTCCTCTTCACTTTCTGCCATAAGGGTGGTGTCATCTGCATATCTGAGGTTATTGATATTTCTCCCGGCAATCTTGATTCCAGCTTGTGTTTCTTCCAGTCCAGCATTTCTCATGATGTACTCTGCATATAAGTTAAATAAAAATGGGTTAAAGGAGGCAAATATAGCATCTGCCTTTAGAGCTATCAACTCAGGAATTCTCTCAATTATGAAATCTTGCAGAGAAGTTATTTTTCTTTCTCAAAATCCAGCAATGACAATATCCCTTACTCCAGATCTGGCATTTTTTCATCATCACTGTCTTGTGAGTCACCATGTGCTCCATCTACTTCTGGTAAATCTACATCCTCATCACCACCCATGTTGTTCATCATCTCAGAGAAACGATCAAAATTAGACATGTCTTCATCGAAATCATCTTCCCAGTCTTTCTAATTATTAAAGTCCACACTAAGCCAATTAAGCTTTGCCCTTTCTTTCGTTAACCTTGCCCATAACTGGGCAGATTCTCCTTTTCATAAACAAGATAAAATCGATCTGTCCATTCTTTTATGCTTGGAATCATTTGGATCAATACAGTGAAAAAGATCAATTTCATTTAAGTGTTTAAGATTATCACTTCCTTCAGGACAACTGAATTTAAGTTTTGATTTTTCAAAATTTACATTCACATCTTTACTGTCTTCAACACAAAATTCAATGAAGACATAGTCCCTCGATCGTACCACTTTGCAGAAGTAGGTTGCATCGTGAAACGGGGCAGGGGGATGGGCGAACAGGTGGGCGGGCCTCTCCGGCGGCAGCTCCTGGGCAGACGACTCCTCTCCGGTGGCGACCCCGGCGTCTTCTCCCCAGTCACGGCCTCTTTTCGCTTTCCTCAAGCGACTGCGGCGGTGGTGGGCTCAACCTGGCTCCCCAGAATGCACCGCGCGGGGAGAGCGACTCCTCCAGTAGGAGAGAAGAGCAAAGTGTAGTAAAAGGGGCTCGAGGACAGAGAATGAACGTGCGTGCGAGCGAGGGGTGGTGAGGCCGGACGGCTGGTGCGCAGCAAAAAATGCCCGGGCCTAGCTGCCGCACGTGCGCACTCTTTGTTTTTTTCTGTTTTTTGAATGTTTGGTTTTAAGCCAGCTTTCATTCTCCTATTTCACTTTCATCAAGAGGCTCTTCAGTTCCTCTTTGCTTTCTGCCATAAGGGTGGTGTCATCTGCATATCTGAGGTATTTCTCCTGGCAATCTTGATTCCAGGTTGTGCTTCATCCAGCCCAGCATTTCAATGATGTACTCTGCATGTAAGTTAAATAAACAGGGTGACAGCACACAGCCATCTTTCCCAATTTGGAACCAGTCCATTTTTTCATGCCTGTTCTATGTTGCTTCTTGACCTGCATACAGATTACTTCAGAGGCAGGTAAGGTGTTCTGGTATTCCCATCTCTTGAGGAATTTCCCACAGTTTGTTGTGCTCCACAAAGTCAGTGGCTTATGCTCCTGAGTCCTGAGTTTCAGTGTCTCTACTGTGGATGAAGCTCTGGTATTAAAGGATTTGGAATTAGTCAGAGACAGACTGTGTCATACCTTTTTGCAAAGGAATTTCTACTCATTTCTTTACTGGGGGTAAATCACTGAAATATATGCCTGACCGGTTTGGAGGAGCTTGCCATTTTGGTGGCAGAAATGGATAATCCTGCTCACATTTTTATTGTCTGAACTGGGAAGGAAAATTATCCACTGGAATGGGAGATCCCAGTCCTGCATTCTCTCCTTAATGTTTTTCCTGATTTCAATATTCTAGGCTCATCGCTTCTTTCAGAGATGAAGCTTTGGGCTTTGGGCTCTAGGGATCCAAGGACACCTGGCTGTCCCTTCTGCCCTCCACATGGCTTTAAGAACCCCTGGGAAGCTACCATATTTCTCCCAAGGACAGCTGGGGATGGGAAAATGAGTCAGTCATTAAAAGCCAAGTTTTCTGATACAAGGATGCTGTGATGGCAACTCTGAAGCTGGCTCTGGAGCTCTACCTTCAGTTTTACACTCTGCTCACCAGCAAAATGTGTTTTAAGGAATGGCATCAGCATGCAGGGTAGAGGAAAGTATGGCATGCTTACTGGAGCCCTCAGTTGACTTTTCCTCAGGACACTTCTCCTAATATTGGTCGAGGACCAGAGAACTTCTCAGGCTTAACTTTCCTCCTGAATCTATGAAATTTCTGTAACCAGCTATTCCTCACTAGAGCTGCTAATTTTCCTGTATACCAAAGAAACAGCCCTCTGTGGACATCCCTGGTGGTCCAGTGATTAATATTCTTCACTCCAAATGCAGGGTTCTAGGTTTGATCCCCTGGTTGGGGAACTCATCCCCACAAGGTGCAGCTAAGTGTTGGCCTGCAGCAACTAGTGAACCCGCATGCTGCAACTACGACCTGGCATAGCTAAATAAATAAATGAAAATATTTAAAAAGTGCCCTCTGTCCCAAATATGATACTATACCCATCTTATGAGATTTTTTTTTAAACACAAACATATCAGCAAAAATCTGGAATAAGTTCTCACAACTCCATACTAAGTATAGTAAGTCAGACACAGAAAGACAAATATATGATATCACTCACATGTGGAATCTAATGAATTATTATTTTTTAGAATCTAATTTAAGAATGGTACAAATGAACTTATTTACAAAACAGAAAGAGACTCACAGACTTAGATAACAAAATGGTTGTCTAAGTAGAGGGGAAGATTGAGGGAAAGGGATAGTTAGAGAATTTGGGATGGACATGTACACACTGCTATATTAAAAATGGATAACCAACAAGAACCTACTATTTAGCACTGGGAAATCTGCTCAATGTTATGTGACAACATGGATGGGAGGGGAGTTTGAGGGAGAATGGATACACTTATATGTATGGTTGAGTCCCTTTGCTATCTCCTTAAAACTATCACAACATTGTTAATCGATGATAGTTCAATATAGAATTAATTTTTTTAAAAAGGACTATGACACTCAGGTTACTAGGCATCAGAAAGAGGCAGAGCTCTTTATTCCTCTCCACTCTGCCCATGTAGGTTCTGTATTCACCAACGATGAAATTCCCACACTCATTACTTTGAAAGACATGTTACTTCCTTGTATACTGTCCAGTGACCTTACGCTCATGAGTGAATGAACACCTGATAGTTGTGGAAAAATAACACCATGGACCTAGAGATTGTCATACTAAGTGAAGTAAGTCAGACAGAGAAAGACAAATATATGATATCACTCATATGTGGAATCTAATTTATTATTATTATTGAAATCTAATTAAAGAATGATACAAATGAACTTATTTAGAAAACAGGAAGAGACTCAGATTTCAAAAACAAACTTATGGTTACCAAAGGGGAAACGTGGGAGGGAGAGATAAATTGGGAGTTTGGGATTAACAGATACACAGTACTATATATAAAATATATAACCAACAATGACCTACTGTATAGCATAGGGAATTTTACTCAATATCCTGTAATAAATTAATGGGAAAATAATCTAAAAATGAAAGAATACATGTATAACTGAATCACTTTGCTCTACACCTGAAACTATCAAATGTTGTAGATCAACTATACCCCAATACATATTTAAAGACATATAATTTACATTTTTCTGATAAGATTAGTGGATAGTGTATTGAGTTCCTCATCAATGAATGCAGAGACTGGATACAGCGAAGTCACAGCTCATGAGCAGAAACGGGCCGATAAAGGGAAAACACACAGAAATCAGGCTGTCTGTATTCCAACCACCAACTGGGATTATGAAAAAGAGCAAGAGTAATGTTAAAGATGCAGGACAGAGTGTGGAAACACATGAAGGTGTTCACCAAGAGCAGGATGCTTTGGGTGGCTCTCGACTCAGTGGAGGGTCTGGGAGACACACTAGCCTTGTGAATATACTGGACTCTCTGACTGTATCTGTACAGGGTGAGAATCATAGAGCCACTGGCCCAGAAGATGAGCACAGAAAGTGAAACTTCAGGGAACACTATCAAAGCTGCATATATTGAGCCTGAGATGTTCTCAAGATCTGTGGCAGCACAGTACCCTGAATCTCTTGTATTTGTCATGTTTGTGCTGTGCCTTTTGTCAGAAACATATAATGCATACAGAGGAAAAATGAGATGTACAAACATGCACTGAATCCAGCAGAAGGAAATGGGAGGCAATGTATTTTGGGGCTTTGACTTTAAGATTCTTCCAACAGGAGTTCATGGGGCTGATCTGAAACACACTCAAGGGGCAGGTGGTGCCAATGGACATACTCCTGCCCACTCTCTCAACATACAAAATAAGTTTGCAGGCAAAATCACTGAAAATGTGTTTCCACCCCAAAGCTGTATTTGTCTGAGGGGCTCCTTTAGAGAGAATGATCAAGGAGTTGACTATAGTCCGGTGTTTCAGAATCATAACTGTGGCTCTCATCCTACATTGAGTGTGGTAAAGAAATAGGTAATGATAAAGAAGGAAGAAATTGCCCAGTATTCCAATCATAATCTGTGATATGAATATTATTCCTAGGACAAAATCTCTGGGAGTTATTTTTTTCATTCAATATTTTTAAATGAAAGTGTTCTCCTTCTTTTAAAGGGTTTGTATCTTTATTATTTATTTATTAGGCTGCACCAGATCTTTGATCATTGTGGCATGTGGGATCTAGTTCCCTGATTAGGGATTGAACCCAGGCCCCCTGCATTGGGAGCGCTGAATCTTAGCTACTGGAGCACCACAGATGTCCCCAGAATATTTTCCTTTAAATAGTGACAGTCATTCTTCTGAGTAAAATGTCTCATTGATGTTTTTTGACAGCAAGTGTAATGTTACTTTTGTGCTCCTATAGATTTGCCAAGGTTTCATGAGACAGGAAGAGATGGAGAGATAGCTGGTGTATTTCAAGGAAAAGTCAGGATTAAGGATGAAGCAGAGTTAACCTGGAGGAAGCAATGACAAGTGAGAGTAATTGGAAAGAGAGCTTATTACAACATTTCAAGAATTAGCTGAAATTTGCTAACCAGACTGGAGAAAAGTAACACTTCAATCACTGTCCATATCATCAGACAAATCTATTCTGAATAGATTCCATTTCTAATTTTAAAAGTTATGCAATTTTTAGAAAAACAATTTCAAAATTTTAAATTAAAAATATATCTGAAACACCACAAAACATATAAACCATATGGCAAAATGACTTTAGCTTCTATTAAGACTGGCTCACATCAACACACACACACACACACACACACACACACACACACACACACACAAGATTTGTCACCAGCACAAAGAACTCCTAAAGATCATATAGTAGAATACAACATGACCAAACTGTTTCAACAGAAACCTCAATAGCTATTCAATGGATAATACATATGTAAAAAATATTTAATGTCCTTAGGAATCAGGAAAAGGAAAATATAACCACTACCTACACATCAAACACCATCCAGAAGACTAGAATGGAAATGACAGGAATATAACATTTTGGCAAAGATGTGGGTCGACCAAGAATCTCAATCAGATATTAAAATCGGAACAAAGATTTTGGAGACTGGATGTAATTTATGTTTCAACAATTCTTCTCCTATGTGTATCATCAAGACTAGTAGAATTTATATGCTAGCACTTACCTATTATTCATGTGTGTGTGCATGCTCAGTCACTTCAGTTGTGTCTGACTATTTGAGACCCTATGGACTGTAGCCTACCAGGGATTCTCCAGGCAAGAATATTGGAGTGGGTTGCCATGCCCTCTTCCAGGGGATCTTCCCAGTGCAGGAATCAAACCTGTTTCTTCTGAATTGCTGGCAGATATTTACCCACTGAGCCACCTGGGAAACCCACACATTACTCATAATAGCCCTAAAATCAAAACTACCCAGTTGTCCATGAACAGTAGAATAAATCAGTAGAATTAATCCTTTGATAATCACACAGCGATGCTAATGTATACTAATAATTAAATGCAATAATACGGAGTAGTCATGTGTGGATATGAAAGTTGGACCAGAAAGAAAGCTGAGTGCTGTAGAATAGATGCTTTCAAATTTTGGTGCTAGAGAAGTCTCTTGAGAGTCCCTTGGACTGAAAGGAGATCATATCAGTCAATCCTATAGGAAATCAACCCTGACTATTCATTGGAAAGACTGATGCTGAAGCTCCAATACTTTGGCTACCTGATGTGAAGAGATGAATCACTGGAAAAGACCCTGGTGCTGGGGAAAACTGAGGGCAGGAGGAGAAGGGGGAACAGGATGAGATGGTTAGGTAGCATCACCAACTCAATGAACATGAGCTTGAGCAAACTCCAGGAGATAGGGAAGTGCAGGGAAGCCTACAGTGCTACAGTTCATGGGATTGTAAACAGTTGGACACAAGTTAATGACTAGAACAATAACATACAAATAGATTCCCCAAAATCATATGCAACTGGGAGAAAAGACCGATATGAAGGTTTTCAGGCCCTATGATTCCATTTAAGTATGAAGCAGGTAAAAGTGATCTAATCTCTTAAATGTTAGAATAGTTGTAAAGCTCTTACCAAAAATCCTGACATACAAATAGATTCAAGAAAACTATAGTCTTGGGAATAGAGACTTGGAGTATAGAGGGTTTCTAGGTGACCCACAACATTCGGTTTCATTCATATACATATATATATATGTATATATATATATGTATATATATATACACACATATATATACATATATAATTTTCTTTATTGACTTTTGGCTGTGTTGGGTCTTCACTGTTGCATGGGTATTTCTCTAGTTGCAGAGAGCAGGGTCTACTCTCTAGTTGCAGTGCTCAGGTTTCTCATTGCAGTGGCTTCTCTTGTTGTGGAGCTCAAGCTCTAGGGTGTTCAGGCTTCATTCACTGCAGCATGTGAGCTCAGTATTGGCAGCCTGACTCCTTACCACTGAGCCACCAGGGAAGCTCAACAGTCTGTTTTTTTTTTTTTTAATCCACTCATTGCCTACAGAGATGTGGTCATTCCCGAGACTCCACTAGGCTGTGTACTTATAACCTGTGCATATGTTTTTAACTTAAAATAAAATCTATTACAATAAATAGATTTTAAAGAAACTAAGGAAAAGCTATTTCTTTGAATGTTGGATCTTCTGATTGTGTCTGTAGAGGATAAGCCTGAGAGAGCCACAGGTCCTGATCATGAGCCCAACAACGAACATCAGACAATAACAACATGGCTGCATATAATGAGTCACTGATTTTATAATTCAGAAGAGTGGTATCCCAGATCTTTGCTCTTTGTGTTCATCTATTGCTTCATTCAGCAAGTCTATGCACTGGGAATTTATATACACCATCTTATACCTGGTAGGCTACAGTCCATAGTGTCGCTAAGAGTTGGAGATGACTGAGCAACTTCGCTTTCACTTTTCACTTTCATGCATTGGAGAAGGAAGTGGCAACCCACTCCAGTGTTCTTGCCTGGAGAATCCCAGGCATGGGGGAGCCTGGTGGGCTGCCGTCTATGGGGTTGCACAGAGTCGGACACGACTGAAGCAACTCAGCAGCAGCAGCAGCAGCTTATACAAGGTCCAGCAGAGGAATAAGAAACCTCCACTCCTTTGGAGCTTTTCCATTCTGCCCAACTCTAGTTCCTGGGGAGGATCGTGATGGCTGGAGACACATAAGAGGCAGGAGGTATCCATGGACATACCCTGCCAGGTCTGTGAGGATAGAAAATTGGATATGTCACTGAAGACATGCTTTAACTAACAACTACCAGTGTCATGGGGATGCTTTAAAGAGAATGGCCAAGAAGCGACTGTATATGCGTGCTTGAGGATCAAATGTGTGGATCTCAACCTTTAGGAAGAGAGAACGGTAAAGGAAGAAAATGCTAGGATTCCTCCTGTAGTCTGAAATGAGCAGACCCTTCTTTACAAATCCCCTGAGGCCATTCTGCCAGTTGTTGGTGACTGGTATTTTGTCTTCAGAATGAGAGGATCCTGTTTTGGAACATGTGCTGTGGGCTACAAGTCTTCAGATCAATGGAAATCCCATACTTGCCTTGACAAATATTTACTTGAGAGGTTCATGGTCTCAAGTAAATATTAAGAGGCTTCACAGAGTTGAATATGTAACCTTTAAATAGCGCTTATGATGGATGCATCACTATCGTACTACATCACATGAAGTGTTTTCTTTGATTTTTGTACCTGCCAGAGGTACATTATTTTCCTGAGGGCATTATTTTCAGCATTAACCATTGACTATATCTTAACATTCATAATTAAAAAGTAATCTTTTCCTTAAATGTTACTTCTCTAACTTGAGTAGGGAAAGCATCTCTCCACAGTTGTTAGACCTCAAATGTTTTCAATGGAGATAGTCACTGTATCTAGTAAATGTATCATATTCCTAGAGCTTGATTTAAAAAAACATTTTTATCCAGAAACAAACTCATATTCTCAATGTATGCAGAGGATTAGAAAATTGTTACTGTACTGTCCTGGCTTCCCTGGTGGCTCAGCAATAAAGAATCTGCCTGCAATGAGAGAGACGTGGGTTCAATGCCTGGGTTGGGAAGATCCCCTGGAGGAGGAAATGGCAACTCACTCCAGTATTCTTGCCTGGAAAATTCCATGGACAGAGGCAGCTGATGGACTATGGTCCATAGAGTCTTAAAGAGTCAGACATGACTGAAGTGACTGAGCATACATGCACAGTGCTATCCTACTCTGTATTATAGGCAAAAAGGCATTATAAACCTACCTCTAATTATAATCAAAAATTAATCTTTAAACCCTGTAAAGTAATGTAAATGTGGCTCAGTGGTAAAGAATCCACCTGTAATGCAGGAGATGCAGGTTCGATCCCTGGGTTAGGAAAATTCTCTGGAGAAGGAAATGGCAGCCCACTCCAATATTCTTGCCTGGAAAATTCCATGGACAGAGGAATCTGGTGGGCTATAGTCCATGGGGCCACCAAGGGTTGGACACAACTGAGCCTGCAAGCATGCATGCAAGGTAACATCAAAATGATTTCAAAACAAAAAGCCTTAAGACCTTAAAAAAAATGATTCTTCATCCTCACTGTGATGATTCAACATTGATCACCCACAGTGAAGATTTCATTCGACGACACCGGGAGGCATGAGGCAGGGTTTAGGATCCTCATATCTCTTTACAAGCTCAGCTCATACCTACAGTCTTATTCTGCTTCCCTGTCTAGCTTTGCCACTGAATCTGTTCTTACACCCCAAATCCCTTTTCCAGACATGAACACTTACAGACTTCTTTCCATAAACTCTGTCTCTTGGGCTGAAATAGAAAATACTCGCCTGACTCCTTTCCACTGCCAGGATGGTGGGCTCAGGGTGAAGGTCATGACAGCCAGGATGTGAATGGGAGGGAGGCGGTCAGACCCTGAGATATAGGTTTATGTTCTGTGACCTCATCTTCCCTCAGAATGCAGTTATCATTTCACTTGGAGTGGTAATAACAGGACATGCTTGAGGCGCTAATGATCTTTCTGAAAAACTTTTTTTGAGTTGCTAATTACCAAAACCAATTATGACTTTCCGGTGAGTATCTCCAAAGAGACCACTGATGTGTTTGGGAAGAGGCTTGTAATTTTTCATGATCCCTGATGGCATGGAAGGTCACCTGTGGAAGGAGGAGTCATGCTGATGTCTGAGTGATTAGTAATGAGTTATGTGTGTCTCGGGATTCCCTGATTCCCTGAGAAGCTCTTCCACTAAAAATCTAGTTCATCCTTCATCTTTGGACTTCTAAGCTGCACTACTATTAGACTTGGATTCAGACGTAGCACAAGAAGAATATCTGGGATAGGAATAAAAGGAAGAACATGCATGATGTTACTTTTTCATTTGTATAATTAAAAACAGGTTAATTTGAGACTTCCCTGGTGGTACAGTGAATAAGGATCTGCCTGCCAATGCAGGGGGCTATAGGTTCAAGCCCTAGTCCGGGAAGATCCTACTTGGTGTAGGGCAACTAAGCTGGGGCGCCACAACTATGAGCCTGTGCTCTGGAGCCTGGGAGCTGCAACCAGAGAAGCCACCACGATAATAAGGCCATGAAGTGCAACGACGACCCAGCGTAACAACCAAATTAAATAATTTAATTTGGAAATGGAAATACAGAAAAGTTTCTAAGAGATGGTACTTTACAGATATGGTACTTTTCTGTTGAAGTTGGTCATATGCAACCCATATAATCTACTTTTCATGATTTTGTTTTAAAACCACTTCTTAAAAATCAGCAGTTCAAAGGGAAATGCCAGTAAGGCATTTTCCTTACTGGTACTGGGTCTGAAGATGTGAACATTAATTTAAAGATGTTTTATTATAATGCCCTCAAGCACAAAACAAGACCGGGAGCTGACTGTGGCTCAGAAAATGAACTCCTTATTGCCAAACTGGACTTAAGTTGAATAAAGTAGGGAAAACCACTAGACCATTCAGGTATGACCTAAGTGAAATCCCAAATGATTATGCAGTGGAAGTGACAAATAGATTCAAGGGATTAGATCTGATAGATAGAGTGCCTGAAGAACTATGGACAGAGGTTCGTGGCATTGTACAGGAGCCAATGTTCAAGACCATCCCCAAGAAAAAGAAATGGAAAAAGACAAATTGGTTGTCTGAGGAAGCCTTACAAATAGCTGAGAAAAGAAGAGAAGTGAACAGCAAAGAGAAAAGGAAAGATATACCCATTTGAATGCAGAGTTCCAAAGAATAGCAAGGAGCAATAAGAAAGCTTTCCTCAGTGATCAGTGCAAAGAAATAGAGCAAAACAGTAGAATTGAGGAAAACAGTAGAATTAGAAAGACTAGAGATCTTTTCAAGAAAATTAGAGATACCAAGGGAATATTTGGACATGACTGAACTGAAGGGAACATCTTATGCAAAGATGGGCACAATAAAGGACAGAAATGGTATGGATCTAACAGAAGCAAGAGATATTAAGAAGAGGTGGCAAGAATACACAGAACTAAACATAAAAGATCTTCATGACCCAGATAACCACAATGGTGTGATCACTCACTTAGAGCCAGACATTCTGGAATGTGAAGTCAAGTGGGAATTAGGAACCATGACTACAAACAAAGCTAGTGAAGATGATGGAATTCCAGTTGAGCTATTTCAAATCCTAAAAGATAGTGCTGTGAAAGTGCTACATTCAATATGCCAGCAAATTTGGAAGACTCAGCAGTGGGCACAGAACTGGAAAAGATCAGTTTTAATTCCAATCCCAAAGAAAGGCAATGCTTAAGAATGCTCAAAGTACTGCACAATTGCACTCATCTCACATGCTAGCAGAGTAATGTTCAAAACTTTTCAAACCAGGCTTCAACATGATGTGAACTGTGAATTTCCAGATCTTCAAGCTGCATTTAGAAATGGCAAAGGAACCAGAGATCAAATTGTCAACATCAATTGGATCATCGAAAAAGCAACAGAGTTCCAGAAAAACATCTACTTCTGTTTTATTGACTACACCAAAGCCTTCCACTGTGGGAATCACAACAAACTGTGGAAAATCCTTGAAGAGATGGCAGTACCAGACCTCCTGACCTGCCTCCTGCAAAATCTGAATACAGGTTAAGAAGCAATAGTTAGAACTGGACATGGAACAACAGACTGGTTCCAAATCAGGAAAGGAGTACTTCAAGGCTGTGTATTGTCACCCTGCTTATTTAACTTATATGCAGAATATATCATGTGACATGCCAGGCTGGATGAAGCACAAGCTGGAATCAAGATCTCCGGGAGAAATATCAATAACCTCAGATATGCCAATGACACCACCTTTAAGGCAGAAAGTGAAGAAGAACTACAGAGCCTCTTGATGAAAGTGAAAGAGGAGAGTGAAAAAGTTGGCTTAACACTCAATGTTCAAAAAATGAAGATCATGGCATCCAGTCCCATCACTTCATGGCAAATAGATGGGGAAACAGTGGAAACAGTGACAGACTATATCCTTGGGCTTCAAAATCACTGCAGATGGTGACTGCAGCCATGAAATTAAAAGATTCTTGCTCCTTGGAAGAAAAGCTATGACCAATTTAGACAGCATATTAAAAAGCAGAGACATTACTTTGCTGACAAAGGTCCATCTAATCAAAGCTATGGTTTTCCAGTAGTCATGTATAGATGTGAGAGTTGGACTATAAAGAGAGCTGAGCATGGAAGAATTGATGCTTTTGAACTGTGGTGATGGAGAAGACTCTTGAGAGTCCCTTGGGCTGCAAGGAGATCCAACCAGTCCATCCTAAAGGAAATCAGTCATAATATTCATTGGAAGGACTGATGCTGAAGCTCGAATACTTTGGCCACCTGTTGTAAAGAACTGACTCATTTGAAAAGACCCTGATGCTGGGAAAGATTGAAGGCAGGAAGAGAAGGGAACAACAGAGGATGAGATGGTTGGATGGCATCTCCGACTCGATGGATATGAATTTGAGCAAGCTTCGGGAGTTGGTGATAGACAGGGAAGCCTGGCCTGCTTCAGTCTGTGGGGTCGCAAAGAGTTAGACATGACTGAGTGACAGAGCTGACTGATTGATGTTAACAATGACATTAAGTGCAAACAGGGATATACCACAGAAAACAGAGCATTTTGAAAAGCATCCTTTATAAACAAAAGCACAAGGATCAGGTGGTATAACCGATTGTTTTTACGATTCTTTTAAACTCAGACAAGCCAGTGCTGCTTTCTCAACTCAACAGCATTGGATTGTTACCAGAGGTCTTTACACTTGTGCTGAAATTTCATTAAGGAGCGCTCATTGGTTACGAGATTGATGAAGACACTTAAAATAAGAACCTCCATCACTGCTTCGGATTTTCCAACAGACACACCCACAGTCTGAACAAGGTCTACTCAATAGCTCCCACGTGTGTTCTTGGTCCCTCTGGGAAGTTAAAGGAAACACAGTTCACACAAAAGCACATCCACTTATGACTCCAACTGCAAGTGTGGGCTTTCCCAAACCCATGCCCATTTCGGTAATACTCCTGAAGGACTCAGAACTAACTGGCGCTCTTCTCCTCACAGTTATGGTTTATTATATGGAAAGATATAGATTAGCACCAGACAAGGAAGAGATGCAAGGGGTACAGCAGCCCAGGACAAGGCCAGACCGCTCATTGTTCTCTGCAGACGTCATCTCCTGGTCTCTGGCCACAGCTCTCAGCAAAATGCACATCTTTGTCTGAGCATCTGTATTTAGTACATTTACTATAAGTGTCACAAGACAGATGGCAATAGTATCTCTGAATGTGCTAACATTTGAAGAGCCAGTATGAGGTAAATAGAGATTTAATGAGATTTTAAGGAGACAGTGATTCCATCCTACAAAGCTATTACATACATTTTCACAGATTTCTACTAATTCAAGTTTTCTTTCCCCCTTGCTCATTCTTCACCACCACATGACCCTCTGCTTCCAAGTCAGTGAATGCAATCATATCTGGCCACACATACTCCAAACACAAATATACACATACATAGTCTGACACGCACGTGTTTGCACTCAAATATATACTTAACCACCCCATACTCCACACTCATCCCACACTCACAGAAGCTCATGACACATGGAACCACACTCACATTATTGCACACTCTTCACTCACACAGCAACAAAAAAGACACAATCCCACTCACTTTCACAGAATCATTTATTCAGTCATCAAGAGGGTTACTATGTCCACCATGTGTTTGTATAAGGTAAGGCTGCATCTTTTCCGGGGAGTGAAGGCCAGAAAAAGGGCAGAAACATATGCATTTTACCCTCTGTCCATCCTGTCAAAGGACTCAAGGATAATATATTAGACATTCATCTTTCAAAAATTTCTGAGAGCTTTGCCTCTTGAGGTGGGGAGTATGGTATAAACTCTGGAATGCCTGTGGGTATGACTGGGAGTGGGTGTAATGGAGAGAGATAAGCAAGAGGACATGGGGGGCAGGTGAGAGGGTAAGGTGAGGGCAAGAGATTCTGGGGTGCAGTGTACAGGAGGAAAGAGGTGCAGGAGTAAACAGCACATGGATTTGAAGGCTGCAGTAGGTTTCAAGTCCACTGCGTGATTTAAGGGAACTCAGAGGTTAAGCAAAAACGTTAAGCTAAAACGTTAAGGGCATATCACATATTTGCACTGTGGGGAATAAGAGTTACAGGAGGGATGGGAACATAAAAGAGATTCCACTAAAGACGTAGCTTATATTGGGTGGTGTGTTCATTTTTACAATTCTAATCCCCCAAGCCATGAATCTGGTATATCTTTCCACCTGTTTGCATTGTAATTTCTTTCCTCAGTGTCTTACAGGTTTCCAAGCACATGTCTTTTACTTCCTTTCTTACTTTCTGAGGAAATGGATGCTTTATACTATATTTTTAAAGCATTTTACTAGCTTTGAACATGGTTGATTTACCACCTTTACCAATGAGATTTTTCCTTTTGTAATGTTCATGCTTCTAGTGTGGCCTTTTTTTCTGCTTAGAGAAGTCCCTCTAACATTTCTTTTACAGCTGGTTTCATAGTGCTGAATTCTTAACTTTTGCTTGTCTGTAAAACTTTTTACCTCTCCATCAAATCTAAATGAAAGCCTTGCTGAGTATTCTTGGTTACAGATATTGGTTGGGTTAAAAAGTTCATTTGGGTTTTTCCATAAGATCCTACAGAAAAACTCAAATGAACTGCTTGGCCAATCCACTATTTTCCTTTCATCTTTTAAGTAATACTGTTCCACACCCATTGACCTGCAGAGTTTCTGCTGAAAAGTCAATTGATAGCCTTACAGGTGTTCTTTGTAGGTAACTTGTTCCTTTCCTCTTGCTGTTTTTGATATTCCTTATTTTTAAAGAGTTACTTTATAGTACAGGGAAATATATTCAGTATCTTGTAATAACCTAAAGTGGCATATAATCTGAAGAAAAAACCCAAGTCACTTTGCTGTACACTGAGGCTAATACACTATTGTAAATCAACTATACCTCTGAAAAAGAAGAGAGAGAGAGTGGAGGCTCTAGTTCCCACAGCCTTGTGGCTCTCCTGAAAGAAAGCCCTGCTGGATTTTAAAGCTAAGTGTTCTGGGTGCTCATCTTCTCCGTGTTAGAGCTCCATGTAGGGCTCAGAACCCTCACCCCTTGAGGAGAATCTCTGTAGTTGTATTATGCTCCTGTATGTAGGTCATGCACCCAGCGCTACATTTCTTGACTACACAGAGATTCCAACCCTCCTACCTGTCTTGTTGTGGATCCTTCTACATTTCTTGAGTTGTAGCAGACCTTTTCTGGTAGCTTCCAGTTTTCCTCATCAATATTTGCTCTGTATAGAGTTGTAACTTTGGTGTGTCCATGAGAAGTGAAGAGCTCACAGTTTTCTTGCTCCACCATTTTGGAGCAGTCGCCTGGGGTATGCTTGGTATAGCAGCCCCCCACCCCCACCCCCGCTGACTAAAACAGATTTTTCTGGTTAAGGAAGGTGGGTTGATTATACTCATCTGAACTTTAGAAGTCAAATAGAGATAACTGAAAGATAAGAGATTGAAAACAGGAGGGGGACTCAACTTATGGAGAGAATTCAAGCGTAAGTCTATTAAAGGAAACAAATTCTACCAACAACATGAATCAGACTGGAAGCAATTCTTATTTAGGTTCCACTTCAAAAATCTCTTTGGACACTGAAAGTGAAGGAATGAATGAATTGGCAACTGTGCACTGTGGAAATACATACAATTCACATATATCACATAATAGTAGGGGATTTTCTTATTTCTTATCCAAGCAAAGTAGAGCCTGCGTACACTGGAGTCACAGTTCATGAGCAGAAAGGGACTGGCACTAGGGAAGCATGCTGCTATGATTAGTCTTGTTCACAAGGAAACAGTTCAGATGATCAAAAAGAGACACAACAAGTTGAAAAATGGAGGAAAGAGTATAAAAATAGACAAAAGTGCTCACCAGGAGAAGGATGGTTTTGGTAGCTCTGGACTCAGGGAAGGTCCTGGGGAAGGTGTTGGTCCCCCGAATGCATTGGATTCACTGCTTATGTCTGTACAGGATGAGAACCATGGAGCCGCCAGCCCAGAGCGTGAGCCCCGAACATAAAACATCAGGAAATAATAGCAACACTGCAGACAATGCCTCTCTGAGGGTTCTGTCATGATGAACAGCAGAATAGTATCCAAAATCTCTTTCCTCTGTGATGTTTTTGTCACTCCATTTGCCAGTTATATGGAAAGGAAAAATGACATTTACCAGCATTTGCAGGATTCAACACAGGAAAAGAGAGAAAACCACGTACTTGGGAGCTATTACTTTCAGCACTGCCCACCTGGAGTTCCAGGAACTGATTGTGATCACCTGAAAGACACTCAAGAGCCAGATGCTACTGAAGGACACTCCCCTCCCCACTCTGCAGAAAGAAGAGAAGTTTGCAGCCAAAATCACTGCACATATGCTTCCACCCAAACACTGCCATTGTCTGGGGGACCCCTTTACAGAGGAGGATCAAGGAGTTGGCCACAGTCAGGTGCTTAAGGATCAAATCTGTGAACTTTAACCTGGAGCCAGTGAAGTGAAGGATGATATGATGGCAAAGGAGTGAGAAATTCCCCAGGATTCCAGCTACCGTCTGAGTTAAGATGATTATGCCTATTGCCAACTTGCTGCTGCCCATTCTCTCAGTTCACAGACAGATACTTGTCTTGTGAGTTAGAATATCCTGCCTGGGAACATGAGGTGTGGGTTACATACACAGTGTCAGCTGGTATCTCATATTCTCCACTTAACATTAGTTCCCACTTGGAAACTAGAAGTTTATAAACAGTTGCATGTATGATATTTAAAGAGCTGTTGCTGCTAAGTCGCTTCAGTCGTGTCCGACTCTGTGCGACCCCATAGACGGCAGCCCACCAGGCTCCCCCATCCCTGGGATTCTCCAGGCCAAGAACACTGGAGTGGGTTGCCATTTCCTTCTCCAATTTAAAGAGCACTAATACATAAAAGTAATCACTGCAGGCTCTACACGTGGTCAGTTCTTCATTCTTCAAAATCTATGAGCCAGACACTTATTTGACCTTAATGATACAGAGAAGGGTAAGATAACCACAAAGCGGTTGAGTGTTTGTCAAAATCTACTGTTAGGACAGAGTGAGGACTTGAAACCCACTGGACTGGTAAAAAAAGTGCTTCGATCCCCTATTTCTGCCAAAAAGTTAATTACCTGTGCTCATATAAATCCAGATTTATATTTAGCTTTTTTTCCCAACATGTTCTTTGATTTTAGACTGGTACTATTTTATAATTTCCATTATAAGAAGATTCCAGTTTTGTAAAGTTTTATTCTGGAGGGCACTATGTAGTGTGACTGAGGCTTTAGCTGTCTTAGAATATGTACATGCACTGCTGCCGTGAGAATCTGGCAGAAACCTGCCCAAGACAAGGTAATGTCATGAAAATGAGAATGGCTCAGAATTAAGATGCCAGTAGGAAGATCCTTTGCTTTTATTTCAGAAAAGCAGTGATAATAGCATGTATCCCAGAAATTGTTAAATAGTCACATGTAATGGCATAAACTGTGGGACATAAAATACTCATGCATGATTAATTAGTGTAAGGAGTTACTAAATTATTATTTTCAGGTGATACAATTATCTATTTGTAATAGAAAATATGACAATGAATTAGGATTTGCAAATGATATTAATATACCAGAGATATATACAAATCAAAACCTGCAAGGCATGTATTTTTATGCATTTTATAAATGAAAACACCACATATTTAGATTGATATTAAGATACTTTTTAAATGGGCAGAAACGATATGATATATGACTGAGAGTTGCTCCCTGAAACTCAGCATTATTATGTGAACTTTCCTTAACATTTCATGATATTGAGTGAAGACAGCCTCACCATAATCAGTGGACTCAGGATGTTTTCAGTGAGGACACAATTACTGTCTCCATTAACATCCAGAGTCAGAGAAAACATTTTCCTTCAAGCTGTTTCCATTTGGATACACTTTCTGCACAGGATAACATTTTTTGCAGACTCGTCATACTCTTTTTTGCCACCCCGGAGTTATTATTGCTATACCTCTCCTCACCCTGAACATTGAGTCTATGTTTCCCCTATGGTAGATTCAAGAGGGAATTTATTTTACATCTACAGTTTTAAGCACCTTAAACAATCAGGTTTCGTTTTTCACTTGGACCAAACCACAACAGTCACTGTCAGTGAGGATTCAGTTAAACTGCCTGAGATGGTTTAGGATTAGGACCCCATCTCTCTTTATCAGTTCAGCTCATACTTCACAATATTCCCATGTTCCCACCTGGAGTTGGCACTGAATCCAGTTACTACACAGAAGACTGTGCCTTTCTGATATAATCGCTTACTCAGCATCCTGATCTGCCTTTCTTGTATGGACTCTGCCTCTCAGACTGAAATAGAACATTGTTACCTGGCCCCTTCCTGCTCCCAGGAGAGTGGGCTCCCTGATGGTCATTATACCCAGTATGTGTGTAGGAGGGAGGCAGCCAGACCCTGATATATAGGTATAGGTTTGTAATGCTGTGTCTTCCCTGCTCCTCCCATCAGAGCTGCAATTATCATTTCACCTGCAGCAGCAATGGGAGTGCAGGCCTGGGATCTGAGAACATTTCTGGAAACTTTTCTCTCAGTTGTTAATTACTGGAAACAATTACAAGTTTCTAGTTTGCACCTTTAGGAGACTAAAGGAATGTTTCCAAAAGCCTTCTTATTTTCCCTGACCACTAATGGCAGACAGGGTCTTGCATGGAAGAGTAAAGAAATACTGAAATACACACATGATTGAGGTAACTACTTGGGTCTCTCTGGACTCTTCACTTCCATGAGATGTTTCTCAACAGTCCACTATTTTGAATCATCAATTCAAGTGTAGGTGGAGAAATGGAATGAGTCCAATCACCTGGGAGGTAAATTCAAAGAGATAAAAGGGAAAGGAGGAACATGGGAGAACTCATTATATGAATCATTAGCACAAATAAAATCAATTGATTTAGACTCATTTTCACAATTTCATGGCAATTATGAAGGAAATCTTGTCAGAAAATACACTTTATTATTATTTAATTCTGTTGGTGATAAGAATGGGATGCAGAATAAATGCATAGAAACAAAGAGAGGGTTCGAAAAGAGTAGCTCTTAAATAAAATCATCTAGATCTGATGGCTCAATATTCTGAGCAATTACTTAATTCAGGAAGATCAAACAGAGAGACTAAATAAAATACTAATGAAAACCAGTAGATCAATGGGAAATCAAAAGAAAATCAGAAATTACCTTGAAGCAAATAAAAATAGAAACTTTAAAAATCGAGAAATATAGCCATTAAAAACAATACATTTGAATCAGTTCTAATGAGATGGATGAAACTGGAGCCGATTATACAGAGTGAAGTAAGCCAGAAAGAAAAACACCAATACAGTATACTAACACATATATATGGAATTTAGAAAGATGGTAATGATAACCCTGTATGCGAGACAACAAAAGAGACACAGATGTATAGAACGGACTTTTGGACTCTGAGGGAGAGGAAGAGGGTGGGATGATTTGGGAGAATGGCATTGAAACATGTATACTATCATGTAAGAAACAAATCGCCAGTCTAGGTTCAATACAGGATACAGGATGCTTGGGGCTGGTGCACAGGGATGATCCAGAGAGATGATATGGGGTGGGAGGTGGGAAGGGGGTTCAGGTTGGGAACTCTTGTACACCCGTGGTGGATTCATGTCAATGTATGGCAAAACTGATACAGTATTGTAAAGTAAAATAAAGTAAAAATAAAAATTAAAAAAATAAATAAATAAACTCAAAAATAAAGGAAGAAAAAATAATAAAAATCGAGAAATAGAAAAGGCAATTCTAAGAGAAACTGAGAATGATAAAAGCCTACATGAAGAAACAAGAAAAATTTCAAATAAACAACCTAACCCACCATCTAAAGAAATTATAAAAGGAGTTACATAAAGCGTCAAAGATAGGAGACAGAGGAAATGATATAAATCAAAGAGCATTTTAAAAATCAGAAATTAAAACACCAACAGAACAAGTCAATGAAACCAAGAGGTGGTTTTTTGAAAAGATACATATAGCTGATAGGCCTTTAGCTGGAGTTCATCAAAAAAAAACAAAGAGAGAGAGAGAGAGAAAGAGAGAGAGAACCTGGAACTTCCCTGGTGGTGCTGAAGTTAAGAGTCACCTCCTAGTGCAAGGGGTGCAGGTTTGATCCCTGGAAAGGGAGCCAAGATCCCACATCCCTTGTGGACAAAAAGCAAAATGTGAAACAGAAGCAATATTGTAACAGAATCAATAAATACTTTAAAAATGGTCCACATTAAAAAAAAGAAAAAGAAATAGGTACATGTACTGTTTTGTATTAGACTTTTCACATTTCTTACGTTGTTTGTGAATTTAAAGTTTGCATAATGTTGTGCAACACTCATTAGCATTGCTGTATGAGAATTTCATGTTAGGAATATCGAATAATGTCATGAGTCCACTATTATAAGGAGTGATTCTAGAAAAATGGAATTTAAGGGAGAGTTTTGCATTGGTTCCTGGGTTTTTGGAAATGGCTTTTGAATCTGAAGCCCTTCCGTTGTGACTCCGCTGGTAAAGAATCTGCCCGCAATGTGGAGACCTGGGTTCAATCCCTGGGTTGGGAAGATCCCCTGGAGAAGGGAAAGAGTAACCACTCCAGTATTCTGGCCTGGAGAATTCCATAGACTAAGTCCATGAGGTCACAAAGAGTTGGACACGACTGAGCGATTTTCACTTCACTTCACTTCGAATCTGATTAGAAGTGAAGACACTAATGAGTTCATTTCCAGCAGTAAAGAGCATGGAGAGTCCATGCCCCAATTCAGCAGTACAGACTCCCAACACATCTGCATGGGATACACCCCATCACCTCTTAGATAAGTATCTGAGTGACTCTGCTTACAATACTTTCGAACATTTGGGAGAAACTGATGAATGTATTAACACTGGCTGCTTGCTCCTAATGTTGCTGGACTAAGAGATGAATGAAGAGTTTGAGCTCAGTGATTGGAATGCCCCATTCCAGCACCATATATAGAACCCGAGGGCTTCTATGTGTGCCCTGAAGGAGACCCTTACCCTCTCCCACCCCTTAGCTGAGATTGCTGAAAATCAAGCAGAGAATCGCACCCTCTTGTTATGTATTACAAAGGATAACTCAGGAGAAAAATTGTGGGGTTCACACAATTATGTATCGAGAATTATGTCAAGTTGGGTTTTTTAAAGAAGATTTTATTTTAGAATAGCTTTAGATTTTCCAAAATGGTGAGACTATACAGAGTCTCCTTATATTTCACATTCAATTGGTGACTCTGAAATCTTGTATGTGTCATGTTGTTTAATTAATGAACAAATAGTAATTAATTTGTGCTAACTAAAGTCAATACTTTATTCATATTTTCTCAGTTTCTCTTTTATATCCATTTTCTTTTCCAAGAATTGATCCAGATACCAACTGTCACGTTGTAGTCATCACTCCCTAGTCTCCTCTTTGCTGTGACAATTAATCAGACATTCCTCAGGTTTAATGATGGTGACAGATTTGAGAAGCACTAGTCTCGTATTTTCTGGAATGACTTTAACTGAGATTAATGTGACTTTTTTTTTTTTGCATTTCTTTTCCATGGGGATGGTCTGGATCCCTGTCTCCTGTAAAATGTCATGAGCCACCATCCATAGTTCATCAGGCACTCCATCAGATCTAGTCCCTTAAATCTATTTCTTACATTCACTGTATAATCATAAGGGATTTTATTTAGGTCATACCTGAATGGTCTAGTGGTTTTCCCTACTTTCTTCAATTTCAGTCTTCATTTGGCAATAAGGAGTTCATGATCTGAGCCACAGTCAGCTCCCAGGCTTGTTTTTGCTGACTGTATAGAGCTTCTCCATCTCTAGCTGCAAAGAATATAAGCAGTCTGATTTCGGTGTTGACCATCTGGTGATGTCTTGGTCGTGAAAGATCTTTTTTGTACAGTTCTTCCGTGTATTCTTGCCACCTCTTCTTAATATCTTCTGCTTCTGTTAGGTCCATATCATTTCTGTCCTTTATCGAGCCCATCTTTGCATGAAATGTTTCGTTGGTATCTCTAATTTTCTTGAAGAGATCTCTAGTCTTTCCCATTCTATTGTTTTCCTCTATTTCTTTGCATTGATTGCTGAGGAAGGCTTTCTTTTCTCTCCTTGCTATTCTTTGGAACTCTGCATTCAGATGCTTATATCTTTCCTTTTATCCTTCGCTTTTTGCTTCTCTTCTTTTCACAGCTATCATGACCAAGATAATCACAATGGTGTGATCACTCACCTAGAGCCAGACATCCTGGAATGTAAAGTCAAGTGGGCCTTAGAAAGTATCACTATGAACAAAGCTAGTGGAGGTGATGGAATTTCAGTTGAGTTATTTCAAACCCTGAAAGATGATGCTGTAAAAGTGCTGCACCCGATATGTCAGCAAATTTGGAAAACTCAGCAGTGGCCACAGGACTGAAAAAGATCAGTTTTCATTCCAATCCCAAAGGAAGGCAATGCCAAAGAATGCTCAAACTACCGCACAATTGCACTCATCTCACATGCTAGTAAAGTAATGCACAAAATTCTCCAAGCCAGGCTTCAGCAGTACGTGAACTGTGAACTTCCACATGTTCAAGCTGGTTTTAGAAAAGGCAGAGGAAAAAACATCTATTTCTGCTTCATTGACTATGCCAAAGCCTTTGACTGTGTGAATCACAATAAATTGTGGAAAATTCTGAAAGAGATGGGAATACCAGACCACCTGACCTGCCTCTTGAGAAACCTATATGCAGGTCAGGAAGCAACAGTTAGAACTGGACATGGAACAACAGACTGGTTCCAATAGGAAAAGGAGTACATCAAGGCTGTATATTGTCACCCTGCTTATTTAACTTCTATGCAGAGTACATCATGAGAAATGCTGGACTGGAAGAAACACAAGCTGAAATCAAGATTGCTGGGAGAAATATCAATAACCTCAGATATGCAGATGACACCACCCTTATGGCAGAAAGTGAAGAGGAACTAAAAAGCCTCTTGATGAAAGTGAAAGAGGAGAGTGAAAAAGTTGGATTAAAGCTCAACATTCAGAAAACGAAGATCATGGCATCCGGTCCCATCACTTCATGGGAAATAGATGGGGAAACAGTGGAAACAGTGTCAGACTTCATTTTTTTGGGCTTCAAAATCACTGCAGATGGTGACTGCAGCCATGAAATTAAAAGACGCTTGGTCCTTGGAAGGAAAGTTATAACCAACCTAGACAGCATATTGAAAAGCAGAGACATTACTTTGCCAACAAAGGTCCATCTAGTCAAAGCTATGGTTTTTCCAGTAGTCATGTATGGATGTAAGAGTTGGACTGTGAAGAATGCTGATCACCAAAGAATTGATGCTTTTGAACTGTGGTGTTGGAGAAGACTCTTGAGAGTCCCTTGGACTGCAAGGAGATCCAACCAGTCCATTCTAAAGGAGATCAACCCTGGGATTTCTTTGGAAGGTATGATGCTAAAGCTGAAATTCCAGTACTTTGGTCACCTCATGTGAAGAGTTGACTCATTGGAAAAGACTCTGATGCTGGTAGGGATTGGGGGCAGGCAGAGAAGGGGACGACAGAGGATGAGATGGCTGGATGGCATCACTGATTCGATGGACATGAGTTTGGGTGAATTCCGGGAGTTGGTGATGGACAGGGAGGCCTGGTGTGCTGCAATTCATGAGGTCGCAAAGAGTTGGACATGACTGAGCGACTGAACTGAACTGAACTGAATGTGACAGTTCTTTCATGATTATACTTGGGTTCTGTGTTTTGGGGAGGAAGACTGCAGAGGTATAAGAACCATTTTCATTTCATCATGTCAAGGGTCCATACAACCAACATGACTTATCACTGTTGATATTAACCTCGGTCTCCAGGATGAGGTAGGGGCCTCTGAGTTGCTCATCAAATGTTACTTTTGTCCCCTTTCATGGTGAACTCATTGAAAGTAAGACACTATGCCACACTTAAGCATGGGATGTGATTTTCCACTTTTTTCATATAAACTTTTAACACAATTATGGAAAATCTTTCTGAAAAGGAATTCTGTTTCCTCAAATACATTATTTATTCAACTGTATTTCATTTCAGTTTCACTGGTACACATTAATTTCTATACTTTGAGTTATAACCCAAAATCACTTTCTTAAAAAATCAAATTGTCCAACTTGGTGATTGGCAGTTCTTTCAGGTGACTTCTGTGTGTCTCTGATATAGCCCATCATTATGGTTCTTCTTACTTCTTATTTAAAGCTATTTAATATAGGATTCTCAAGGAAATATATATATATATATATATATATATATATACATATACATATATATATATATCCTAGCCCCTGGTTCAGCCATTATTTCACAAAGCAACAGCTGCTCTTATTAGTGAATGGTGTGATGAACCACAGTATGCACTGTACATGTGGTCATGGCCACTGGTGTCTGAAAGGTGGGGTTGTACACAGGTAGTCCAGGGGACAGAATATCCAGTCAAATATGATATTTCTCAAACTTTCAAGTCTGAGAGAATTTACCCTCCTTGGATTTTACCTGCCTTGGACAGATGAGTTGCTTCCTCTATCTGATTTCCTGTTTTGAGAAAGAGAATATCCATCCAATTCAGTCACACCATTGGAATTTGGTAAGCATATTACGTATCTGCTTTCAAAAAAAAAAGAAGAAGACAATGGAGGAAACAAGCTCTTTGATTTCAGACTATATTACAGAGCTACAGTCACCAAAATAGTATCAAACTGGCACAAAAATAGACACATAAATAATTGGAATAGAATAGAGAGGCCAGAAATAAACCCATGTGCTATTGGTCAATTAATCTATGGCAAATAAGCCCTACCACTGAGGGCTGGTGGACCTCCCTCTTGAGGATTTTCTCCTTCCAGGACCTTCTCTCCTCCCATTCTATGCTTGTTATAAAGACCTTAATACACCTCCTTTGTGAATGAGCATGAAATAGACTAAATCCCACCACACAAACATGGATGAAATAATATATAGTGGAGATATATATATATGTATATATGATGGAGAAAACATAGTTTCTTCAAAAGTGATGCTGGGAAACTCGACAGCTATGTACACGCAAGACAATAAAATTATTTCAATATTTTGTGCACTTTAAATTTACATAATGCTATATATCAAATACATTTTAATTTTAAAAATCAGCTGACATAATTCATCTATTGTTTTAAAAATATTGGAATATTCTTTTGTTTTGTGTTTCTTTTTGGAAAGTACATTTCACTTCAATCTGGTCATTTCTGCATGAAAGTATTTAAATGTTTTAATCTCAGTTCCAGACAACATATTTCTAATAAGTACTACCACCTCTCTAGGCATGTTATCTATAAACTCATAATGGACTGCCAAAGTCTCTACTGAAGGAGATGGATTTTAAATTCCAACTCCCTACCAAGTCACTCCTTATTCTGTGAGGACATTAACTTGTTCTGTTTCATTAATGACTATTGCACATGCTAACCCACAGTCATGCATACCTTTCTCTATAAGTTCATGCCTGTATAACTTTAGGAAACGTACTGTAGCAGACTGAAAACTACACACCTGAATATATGCAGATTGTTTCAAGACTTGAGTTTATTATCACATAAATTCTGAACTCATTTTCTGAAAGTATTAGAAAAATTAAATCATATAATTCTTTACAAGATAACTATATGTCATGACAATACTATTACAATTGTTTATTTTGAAGAAGATGCTCAGCATGTCATGTTTATGATTCTCTTGAGATTCAAAATTTTAGCTAGATCTCTGAGGAGAAGCCATAAAGAAAGTTTACCACTGAAGAACTGATAATTTGCACTGTGGTGTTGGAAAAACTCTAGAGTCCCTTGGACTGCAAGGAGATCCAACCAGTCAATTCTTTTTTTTTTTTTTAATTTTAAAATATTTAATTCTTACATGCGTTCCCAAACATGAACCCCCCTCCCACCTCCCTCCCCACAACATCTCTCTGGGTTAACCAGTCAATTCTAAAGGAAATCAATCCTGAATATTCATTAGAAGGACTGATGCTGAAGCTCCAATACTTTGGCCACCTGATGCGAAGAAATGACTCATTAGAAAAGACCCTGAGGCTGGGAAAGATTTAAGGCAGGAAAAGAGGATGATAGAGGAAGAGATGGTTGGATGGTATCATCGACTCAATGGACATGAGTCTGAGCAAACTCCAGGAGATGTTAAAGGACAGGGAAGCCTGGCATGTTGCAGTCCATGGGGTTGCAAAGAGTCAGACATGACTGAATGTCTGAACAACAACTGAGGTGAATTAATGAATGGTCAACTGTACACTTCAGAAATATACCCAATTCACACATTTCTCATAATAGTAGGGGACTTTGTATTCCTTATCCAGGCAAAATAGAGCCTGTGTACATTATAGGCACAGCTCATGAGCAGAAAGGGACTGACAGTTGGGACATACAAAGCCAAGATTACAGTGATGTTCACAAGGAACCAGCTGGGATAATCAAAAAGAGCCATCATGAGTTGAAAAATGGAGGAAAGATTATAAAAATAGACAAAAGTGCTCACCAGGAGAAGGATGGTTTTGGTAGCTCTGATCTCAGGGGAGAATTTAGTGGGGCTATCGGTCCTATGAATGTGTTGGACATGATGCTTATGTCTGCACAGGCTGAAAACCATGAAGCTGCTGGCCCAGAGCATGAGCCCCAAACATAGAACATCAGGGGGTGATAGCAATGCTGCAGACAATGACTGTTGGATTTTGTCAGGATGAATAGAAGAACAGTATCCAAAATCCTTGTTTGCATTGTTTTTGTCATTCCATTTGCCATTTATATGTAGAGGAAAAATGAAATTTACCAGCATTTGCAGGATCCAATACACGAAAATAGAGGGAACGATGTACTTAGGAGTTTTAACTTTCAGCGCTGCACACCTTTAGTTCCATGGACTGATCGTGATCACCTGAAAGACACTCAAGAGGCAGATGCTACCAATGGACACTCCCCTCCCCACTCTGTGCAAAAAGAAGAGAAGTTTGCAGCCAAAATCACTGCGCATATGCTTCCATCCAAACACTGCCATTGTCTGGGGGACACCTTTACAGAGGAGGACCAAGGAGTTGGCCACAATCAGGTGCTTAAGAATCAAATCCGTGGACCTTAACCTGGAGCCAGTGAAGTGAAGGATGATATGATGGCAAAGGAGTGAGAAATTCCCCGGGATTCCAAGCACCATCTGCATTAAGAAGATAACGCCTATTGTTAAATCAATACTGGCCATCCTCTCGGTTCACAGTCACTGATATTTGTCTTGTGAGTTAGAATGTCCTGCATGGGAACATGAGGTGTGGGTTACACACATCATGTCAGTTGAAATCCAGTATTCTCCATTTACCCTTAGTTCCCACTGAGAAACCTTTACTTTATGTTCTTCAGTTACCAGCAGCTTTAAACAGTTGCATATATGATATTTAAAGAACATTACTATGTAAAATTAAAAGCTGTAGGTTCTACACATGATCACTTCATTCTTCAACAATCTATGAGCCAGGTACTTATGTGACATTAATGATACAGAGGAGGGTGACATAAGCACAGAGAGGTTGAATATTTGTCAAAATCTGCTCTTGGACAGAGTGAAGACTTGAAACCCACTGGACTGGTAAAGATAGTTCATTGAACCCCGACTTTGCCAAACAGTTAGTTAACTGTTCCTATAATAATTCAGATATATCTTTAGTTTTGTTTTCAGAACTTGTTCTTTGATATTTGACTGCTGCTATTTCATAATTTTTATTAGAGGCAAGGCATTTTGTATTATAAATGAGGCTTCAGGTGTCTTAGTATATGTACATGTACTGCTGCCTGCCAGGAGAATACGGGAGGAGCCTGCCCCAGGACCGGGTAATGTCATGAAGATGAGGATGGCTCAGAATTAGGATGGGAACAGGAAGTCTTTTGCTTTTATTTCAGAAAAGCAGTTATAATGCAAGTACTCCAGAAACTGTTAAATAATCCCATATAAAGTCATTAACTTGAGACATAAAATAGTCATGCATGATGAAGTAGTACAAAAGGAAAAAGTAAATTATTATCATTTTCCAGTGATACAGATATCTACTCATTAATAGCAGAGTTAATTGAATCTATGGCAATGAATTAGGCTTTTCAAATGATATTAACATACCAGAGATATATACAAATCAGCACCTGCAAGGGATCTATTCTTATGCATTTCATAAATTAAAATATGAGGCATTTAGATTCATATTAAAACACCTTTTAAATGGGCAAAAACAATACGATATATGACTGAGAGCTGCGGCCTAAAACTTGGCATTATGTGAAGTTTCCTTAACTGCTCATTTCATAACATGAAGAGTGAAGACAGCCTCACCATAATCAATGGACTCTGGATGTTTTCAGTGAGGACACAATTACTGTCTCCATTAATATCCAGAGTCAGAGAAAACATTTCCCTTCAAGCCATTTCCAGTTGCATTCACTTTCTGTACAGGATTACATGATTTTTGCAGACTCACCATACTGTTTATTACCACCCTGGAGTTATTCTTGTGGCCCCTCTAGTCATCCTGAACATTTAGTCTATGATTCCCCTGAGGCAGACTCAAGAGAAAATTGATTTTATATCTACATTTTTAAACACCTCAAAAAAATCAGGTTTTGTTACCACTTGGACTGAATCACAACAGCCACTGTCAGTGAGGATTAAATTAAACTGCAGGAGGAGCCAGCAGGGATTGGTTTAGGGTGAGGACCCCATCTCTCTTTGCCATCTCGACCCATAATTCAGGGTTTTACTACCTTAAGCATAGTGTTGGTACTGAATCCAATGACTACACAGAAGACTGCCCCTTTCTGATATGATCACTCAGCATCTTGATCTGCCTCTCTTTCACAGACTCTGCCCTCTCAGACTGAAATAGAACACCCTTACCTGACACCTTCTTGCTTCCAGGAGAGTGGGCTCCCTGATGGTCATTATACCCAGTTCGTGTGTGGGAGGCAGGCAGTCGGTCCCTGATATGCAGGTTTGAGATGCTGTGTCCTCCCCTCCCCTCCCATCAAAGCTGCAATTATCATTTCACCAGCAGCAGTGATGGGAGTGCAGGCTTGGGAGCCAAGAACATTTCTGAAAACTTTTCTCTCAGTTGTTAATTACTGGAAGCAATTACAAGTTTCTAGTTGGCACTCTTAGGAGACAACTGGATATATTTGAGAGGCTTTTTTTTTTTTCATGATCCCTGAAGGTGACAGGGTCTCACAAGGAGGAAAGCGGAAAATGCTGAAATCCCACATGTTAGGGACTGACATAAACCATTTTTGTCCCTCTGGATTCTTCACTTCCTTGTGATGTGGCTCTGCTCTGAAACTAGTACTTTCCTCACCTTCAACCACTGGACCAAACCATCAACAAAAGTACTGGTAGAGAAATGGAATGAGACAAAATACCTAGCAAGTACATTCAAAGAAACAGAAGAAAAAGGAGGAATATGATTAAGAACTCATGTGGATCACTGGCACAAATCAAATCAATTTAGACTCATTTTCATAACTCAATGCCAATTATTATGGAAATCTTGTAGAAAAAAATATTATTATTGACTTCTGTCTGTGGATGCAGAACATACACTCAGAAAAAAGGGATGGGGTCAAAAAGAGTATGTCATAAAATAAAATCACCTAGATCTAATGGCTCGGTGATTTTTAACAATTACTTAATTCAAGAGGATCAAACATGGACACTGAACAACAGGCTATCAACAACCAATGGATCCATGTGAAATCAGAAGAAAATAAGAAATTACCTTGAAGCAAATAAAATAAAAGCAGAAAATTTCAAAAACTTGATAGGGATAAAAACCTACCTCAAGAAGCAAGAAAAATCTCAAATCAGCAATCTAACCTACCATCTAAAGAAATCAGGAAAAAACTACACATAAGATAGCAGACAGAGGAAGTGATACACCAAAGAGAAAATTTTAAGATCAGAGATCAAAAAACCAATAGAACAAGTCAGTGAAATCAAGAGTTGGTTTTTTGAAAAGACACACACAACTGATAAGCCTTTACTAGGGGTCATCAAAAAAAATAAAAAAAAGCGGGGGGGGGGGGTGTGAATCTGGGACTTTCCTGGTGTTTTAGTAGTTCCAAGGTGGGAGTTTGATCCCTGGTCGGGGAGCTAAAATTTTGCTGCCTAAAATCAAAACATGAAACAGAAGAAATATTGTAACAAGTTCAATAAAGACTTTAGAAATGGTTCACATTCAAAAATCTTTAAAAAGAAGTACACTTACTGTTTAGTATTAGTCTTCTTACATTTTTTACGTTGTTTGCAAATTTAAGATTAGCAGAAAGTTCTACAGCACTCATTGGCATTTCTGTATATGCCAATATGATCGTGGTTGTGGTTTAGTCGCTAACTCCTGTCTGACTCTTGCAACCCCATGGACTGTAGCCCACCAGGCTCCTCTGTCCATAGGATTTTCCAGGCAAGAATACTGGAGTGGGTTGCCATTTCCTTCTGCAAAATACAATATAGGATTTCATTTTAAGAATATTAAATAATGTCTTATGAGTCCACTGTTATGAGGAGTGATTCTAGAGAAATGGAATTTAAGGGAGAGCTTTTCATTGGTTTCTGGGTTTTTGGAGATGGCTTTCGAATCTGATTAGAAGTAAAGACACTAATGAGTTGATTTTCAGCGGTAAGGAGAGCACAGATAGTCCATGTCCTGATTCAGCAGTACAGACTCGGAACATATCTGCATGGGATAGTCCCCATCACGTCTTGAAGTCATGTCTGCCTCTTTGCCATCCCATGGAATGTAACCTGCCAGGCTCCTCTATCCATGGGATTCATCACCTCTTAGAAGAAGTAAGTTCCTTGGTGACTTTGTTTACAATACTTTTGAACTTTGGGGAGAAAGTAATGAATGTAATAACATTGGCTGCTTGCTCTTAATATTGCTGGAACTAAGAGGTGAGTGAAAAGGTTGAGCTCAGGGACTGGAATGCCCCGTTTCAGCACTCTATAAAGGACCCAAGGTTTCTGTGTGTGCCCTGAAGGAGACCCTTACCTTTTCCCACCACTGGGCTGAGGCTTCCCAGGTGGCATTAGTGGTAAAGATCCTGCCTGGCAATGCAGGAGACATAAGAGAAGTGGGTTCAATCCCTGGGTCAGGAAAATCCCCTGGAGGAAGAAATGACAACCCACTTCAATATTCTTTGGACAGAGGAGCCTGGAGGCCTACAGTCCATAGAGTCACTTAGAGTCAGACACAAATGAAGCGACATAGCATGCATGCACCACTCAGCTGAGATTGCTGAAAACCAAGCAGAGAATCGCACCCTCTTGGTATTCATTCCAAGAGATAACTCAGGAGAAAAACTGTGCGGTTAACTCAAATATGTATTGGGAATTCTAGGCATGGTTTTCTTTTTTCTTTTTTAAGAAGGATTTTATTTTAGAACAGTTTTTGACTTACCAAAATGGCAAGACTATACAGAGTTCCCACAGATCCCATACTCAGTGCACTAACTCTGAAAATCATATGTGTGTTAAATTGTCATAATTAATGATTACATTGTGTTAACTAAAGTCAACACTTTTTTCAGATTTTTCTCAATTTTTCCTTTATATCCATTTTCTTTTCCAAGAACTCTTCCAGATACCAAATCTCAAGTTGTAATCACCTCTCCAAAGGCTCCCCTTTGCTGGGACAATTAGTCAGATATTCCTCAGGTTTAATGAGGTGATTGATTTGAGGAAAACTAGAGTGGCAACCCTGACTGTGTGGATCACAATAAACTGTGGAAAATTCTGAGAGAGATGTGAATACCAGACCACCTGACCTGCCTCTTGAGGAATCTGTATGCAGGTCAGGAAGCAACAGTTAGAATGGGACATGGAACAACAGACTGGTTCCAAATAGGAAAAGGAGGACATCAAGGCTGTATATTGTCACCCTGCTTATTTAACTTCTATGCAGAATACATCATGAGAAACGCTGGACTGGAAGAAACACAAGCTGGAATCAAGATTGCTGGGGGAAATATCAATAACCTCAGATATGCAAATGACACCACCCTTATGGCAGAAAGTGAAGAGGAACTAAAAAGCCTCTTGATGAAAGTGAAAGAGGAGAGTGAAAAAGTTGGCTTAAAGCTCAACATTCAGAAAATGAAGATCATGGCATCTGGTCCCATCACTTCATGGGAAATAGATGGGAAAACAGTGGAAACAGTGTCAGACTTTATTTTTCTGGGTTCCAGAATCACTGCAGATGCTGACTGCAGCCATGAAATTAAAAGACGCTTACTCCTTGGAAGAAAAGTCATGAGCAACCTAGATAGTATATTCAAAAGCAGAGACATTACTTTGCCGACTAAGGTCCGTCTAGTCAAGGCTATGGTTTTTCCAGTAGTCATGTATGGATGTGAGAGTTGGACTGTGAAGAAGGTTGAGCGCCAAAGAATTGACGCTTTTGAACTGTGGAGTTGGAGAAGGCTCTTGAGAGTCCCTTGGACTGCAAGGAGATCCAACCAGTCCATTGGGATCCCTGGGATTTCTTTGGAAGGAATGATGTTAAAGCTGAAGCTCCAGTAGTTTGGCCACCTCATGAGAAGAGTTGACTCATTGGAAAAAACTCTGATGCTGGGAGGGATTGGGGGCAGGAGGAGAAGGGGATGACCGAGGATGAGATGGCTGGATGGCATCACTGACTCGATGGGTGTAAGTCTGAGTGAACTCCGGGAGTTGGTGATGGACAGGGAGGCCTGGTGTGCTGCGATTCATGGGGTTGCAAAGAGTTGGACACGACTGAGCAACTGAACTTAAGTGAGAGTGGCACCCCACTCCAGTACTCTTGCCTGGCAAATCCCATGGACAGAGGAGCCTGGTAGGCTGCAGTCCATGGGGTCTCTAGGAGTTGGACATGACTGAGAGACTTCACTTTCACTTTTCACTTTCATGCTTTGGAGAAGGAAATGGCAACCCACTCCAGTGTTCTTGCCTGGAGAATCCCAGGGACAGGGGAGCCTGGTGGGCTGCCGTCTATGGGGTCGCACAGAGTCAGACACGACTGAAGAGACTTAGCAGCAGCAGCAGCAGTGGGCTTCCCTAGTGGCTCAGTGGTAAGGAATCTGCCTGCCAACGCAGGAGATGCAGGTTCAGTCCTTGGGTTGGGAAGATCCCTTGGAGGAGGAAATGGCAAACCACTCAAGTATTCTTATCTGGGAAACCCCAGAGGCAAGAAGCCGGGTTGGCTACTGTCTGTGGGGTCGCAGAATAGTTGGACATGGCTGAATGAATAAAAAACAAAACAATAAAATTTTCTAGTTCTATATGATACTCCAGGAATAATATATAGATATATATCCTGTTCTGTCTTGGTCCCAGCTTCAACCATTACTCCACAGAGCAGCAGCTGCTTTTGTTAGTGAATGGTGTGATGAAACACAACATGCACTGTTCATGTGCTCATGGCTACTGGGTATTTGAGAGGTGGGGTTGTAAACAGACAGCCCAGGGACAGAACATTGAGACAAATAGGCTATTTTTCAAATCTGATGAAATTTACCTTCCTAGGATTTTTAGCTGCTTTGGACAGATGATTTGTTTCTTCTTTCTGATTTCTTGTTTTGGTAATGAGAATGTCCATCTTATTCAATCTCATTATTGTAATTTGGTTCGCACATTATATGTCTGCTTTCAAAAAAAGAAGAAAATAGAGGAAACAGGTTCCTTGATTGCAGACTATACTGCAAAGCTACAGTCATCAGTACAGTATCCACCTGGCACAAAAACAAACACATAGAAAACTGGAATAGAACAGAGAGTCCAAAAATAAATCCATGCCCTATTGGCCATTTAATCTATGACAAAGAAGGCAGGACTATATACTGGAGAAAAGATAGTCTCTTCCAGAAGTGTAATGGGGGGTGGAATTGTAGGCCTGAGAGAGGTTAATAGGGAGGGGTTATGAGTATACTTATGGCTGATTCATGCTGTTGTGCAGCACACAGCACTAACTAACACAACAATGTAAAGCAATTATCCTCCAATCAAAAATAAATTTAAAAAAGTGATACTGGCCTGCTATGTGTAAAAGAATGAAATTATCTGAATATTCTCTCAAAGTGTATACAAGAATAAACACAAAATAGATAGACACCAGTGCAAAACTGGAAACCATAAAATCCCTAGAAGGAAATATATCCAGAACACTTTTTGTCATAAAAGGTAGTAATGTTTTTGGGAGTCTGTCTTCTAAAGCAAAGGAAACAAAAGCAAAAATAAACAAATGAGACCTCACTTCAGTTCATTTGCTCAGTCGTGTCTGACTCTTTGTGACCCCATGGACTACAGCATACCAGGCTTCCCTGTCCATCACCAATTTCTGGAGCTTGCTCAAACTCATGTGCATTGAGTCAGTGATGCCATCGAACCATCTCATTGCCTGTCATCCCCTTCTCCTCTTGCCTTCAATCTTTCCCAGCATCAAGGTCTTTTATAATGAGTTAGTTCTTCATATCAGGTGGCCAAAGTACTGGAATTTCAGCTTTAGCATCAATTCTTCCAATGAATATTCAGAACTGATTTCCTTTAGGATTGACTGGTTTGATCTCCTTGCAGTCCAAGTGACTCTCAAGAGTCTTCTCCAACACTACATTTCAAAAATGAGACCTAACTAATGAGGTGGATGAAACTGGAGCCGATTATACAGAGTGAAGTAAGCCAGAAAGAAAAACACCAATACAGTATACTAACGCATATATATGGAATTTAGAGAGATGGTAATGATAACCCTATATGCAAGACAGCAAAAGAGACACAGATGTATAGAACAGTCTTTTGGACTCTGTGGGAGAGGGAGAAGGTGGGATGATTTGGGAGAATGGCATTGAAACATGTATAATATATAAGAAACGAATCGCCAGTCTAGGTTCGATGCAGGATACAGGATGCTTGGGGCTAGTGCACTGGGATGACCCAGATGGATGGCATGGGGAGGGAGGTGGGAGGGGGGTTCAGGATTGGGAACACGTGTACACCCGTGATGAATTTATGTTGATGTATGGCAAAACCAATACAATGTTGTAAAATAATTAGCCTCCAATTAAAATAAATAAATTTAAATTAAAAAAATCTTTTGCACAGAAAGGAGATATTGACAAAAAGAGAAGATAACATCCTGAATCAGATAAAATAGTTTCCAAGAACGTGACAGATAAGGAGTTAATAGTCAAATGTATGCGCAGTTCATACAACTCAATACTAAAAACAAAAGCAATGTGGTAGAAAATGGGTGGAAAACCTCAATAAACATTATTCCAAAGAAGACGTGCAGATGGCCCACAGGCACATGGAAAGATGCTCAACATCATTATCCATTAAAGAAATGCAGTCAATACCACAGTTATATATCACCCCACATCCATCAGAATGGATATCATCAAAAAAGTCACACATAACAAATGTTGGTGAGGATGTGGAGAAAGGAGAACTTTAGTACACTGTGGAAGGGAATGGAAATTTGTGCAGCCTCTTTCGGAAAGCAGTATGGAGTGTCCTCAAATACCTAAAAAGAACTACCATGTCAAGCAGCAACTATATGCCTGAGTATACTTTGGCCACCTGATGCGAAGAGCTGATACATTAAAGACCCTGATGCTGGGAAAGATTGAAGGTAGGAGTAGAAGGGGATGACAGAGGATGAGATGGTTGGATGGCATCACTGACACGATGGACATGAGTTTGAGCAAACTCCGGGAGATGGTGAAGGACAGGGATACCTGGTGTGCTGCAGTCCATGGGGTCACAAAGAGTCAGACATGACTGAGTGACTGAACAACAATAATATACATCCAAAGAAAATGAAAATACTAACTCACTGAGAAGTGAATGGATAAAGATATTGTACACACACACAGACACACACAGAAATACACACACTGGTATATTAGTCAGTCACAAAAGAATTATATTTTGCCATTTGCAACAACAAGGATAGACATGGAAGCTAGTAAGCTTAGTGAAATAAGTCAAAGACAAATACTGTATGCTATGACTTATATGTGAAACCTAAAATATAAAACAGAAATGAATGAATACAACTAAACAGAAAGAGACTCAGATACAGAGAAGAAGCTAACTGTTGCCACTGGGGAGAGAAAAAGAGGGTGGAACAAGGTACTGTAAAGATTTAGAATTTAGAATCTATATATAACATTAAATCACAATGCTGCATTCATAAAACTAAACTGTAAATCAAATACAACTATATAGAAAAAACTTAAATTTAAAAGGACTAATACGAAGTAGCTCAGTCGTGTCTGACTCTTTGCAACCCCATGGACTGTAGCCTACCAGGCTCCTTCCTCCATGGGATTCTCCAGGCAAGAATACTGGAGTGGGTTGCCATTTCCTTCTCCAGGGGATCTTCCCTAACCAGGGATCAAACCGGGGTCTCACGCATTGCAGGCAGATGCTTTAACCTCTGAGCCACGAGGGAAGCCCAATAGAGGTGCTAACTATGGCTAAAATGGCAATCATAATACAATACCTAAATATATTAGCATCTTGTACACTTATACATTTATACAATGCTATATGTCAAATACATTTAATTTTAAAAATCAGCTGAAGCATACTTTTTGTTTTTAATTTTTATTGGAGTATAATTTTCTTTTTGTTCTCCTTTTGTTGCACTTCACTTAAATCTGGTCATTTCTACATGAAAATACTTGAGTGTACTAATCGCCATACAAAACAGTATTTCCAATAAATACTGTCATCTCCTGTAATGCATGAGACCCCAGTTCGATTCCTTGGTTGGGAATTCTCCCCTGGAGAATGGATAGGATACCTACTCCGGTATTCTTGGGCTTCCCTGATGGCTTAGATGGTAAAGAATCTGCCTACAATCAGGGAGACCTGGGTTTGATCCCTAGGTTGGGAAGATCCCCAGGAGGAGGGCATGGCAAACCACTCCAGTATTTTTGCCTGGAGAGTCCCCACGGACAGAGGAGCCTGACGGGTTGCAGTCCATGGGATCTCAAAGGCTGAGAAACTACACACACTCATTTTAAATCTCTGATTTTATTTTCTAACACAGTTCACTGGTTTCCTTTTCTTTTAAGCATTCACATAATTACATGGGGGCCACCAAATAACCCAGGAAAATTCCCTCTCTTGACATCAACTGATTAGTAAACTTAATGGATTTGACCATGGGCCCAAACTGATTCAGCACTCTCCTTCATCTGGGGAAATGGATCCACTGTGTGGAGAGGAAAAACATACTTAGAAGGAAGAGATTCATCTTGGATCAGACCCAAAGCGTTCCAGCACCTTAGGATCAGACACCACTGCCAATAGAATGGTGACATTCACTGAGCAGAGAGGAAGTAATGTCTCAAATCAGCAGCAATTCCAGCTCTACCATCTCCAACAAAACCCCTTACCAAGGTAATAACTGCCAGCACACTCCTGAGAAAAGAGGAGACCTGCATCCACCTCAAATCCAGCTCGACCACCAAAGGCAACAGACACACACCAGGTACATATGGGCCCACCACATATCTCCTCAAGGCCACTCTTAGGCAACTGTTTTATGTAAATTCATTGATGCAGAGAAAATAAGCAAAATTAAAAGGCAAAAGAACTACTCGCAACTGACAGACCAGCAGAACAACTCCTGAAAAACAAATAATAAATCAGCAAGTTATCAGAAAAAAAATTTTTAAAATATATGAACTGAATGAAAGGGGGAAAATGATGCAAATATTGAATATTTTAACTAGGAACTGGAAAATATATTTTTAAAAATATTAGAAATGAAAAATAGCTGAAAGAAAATACACATAGAAGGAATAGAGAGCAGACTAGGTGATACAGAAGAATGCACACATGATCTGGAAGATGCAATAATGAAAATTACCCAATAAGAAGAGTAGAAAGGACAATTTTCAAAATGATAGCAACTCAAGAGATCTCTGAGAACAGACCTTATGGACACAGCGTGGAACAAAGGAACAGGTGGAACAAATTGAGGGTGTAGCACTAACAGATATACACTGCCATATGGAACATAGAGAGCAAGTGGGAAATTACTGTATAGTTCAGGGAATCCAGCCTGGAGCTCTTTAACAACCTAGAGGGGTGGGATACACTGGGAGATGGGAGGAAGTTTCAAGAGGGAGGGGACATGTGCATACCTATGGCTGACTCATATTGATATATGGCAGAATCCAACACAACAGTATAAAGCAATTAGACTCCAATTAAAAAATAAATTATAAAAAAGAGATCTCTGCGATAACGTCAACAGTGAAAGTGAAAGTGTTAGTTGCTCAGTCATGTCCGACTCTTTGTGACCCCTGGACTATAGCCTCTGTCCATGGAATTCTCCATGCAAGAATACTGCAGTGGGTTGCCATTCCCATCTCCAGGGGATCTTCCCACTCCAGGGATCGAAGCCAGGTCTCCCACATTGCAGGCAGGTTCTTTACCATCTGAGCCATCAGGGATTCAAACTATAAGAGTATTGTAAAGCAAAATAAAGTAAAAATAAAAATGTAAAAGTATGAAAAAAATAAATAAATACAGCTGAAACTCCAAAAAAAAAAAGAAGAGAGATAGGGATGAGGATGGAAGATGTATTTGAGAAAATATGGCTTAAAATTGATCAAACTTGAGGAAGAAAACATACATTCAGATGCAGGAAGCACAGAGAGTTGGAAAAGATGAACTGAAACAGACCTACACATATCATCCAAGAAGTATCCTAATTTAAAAGTCAAAAATTAAAAATGAGAGAATTCAAAAGGCAGCAACAGAAAAACAAAGAGTCATCTATGAGGGAATCCCCAAAAGGCTATCAGTTGATATCTCTGCAGAAACTCTGGAGGCCAGAAGGGAACTGCATGATATATTCAAGGTGCTGAAAAGGAAAAAGCTGCAATCACAGATATTCTCCCAAGAGTCTTCTCCAACACCACAGTTCAAAAGCATCAATTCTTCAGCACTCAGCTTTCTTTATAGTCCAACTCTCACATCCATACATGGCCACTGGAAAAACCATAGCCTTGACTAGACGGACCTTTATTGGCAAAGGAATGTCTCTGCTTTTTAATATGCTGTCTAGGTTGGTCATAACGTTCCTTCCAAGGAGTAAGTGTCTTTTAGTTTCATGGCTGCAATTACCATCTGCAGTGATTTTGGAGCCCAGAAAAATAAAGTCAGCCACTGTTTCCACTGTTTGCCGTGCTGAACCCAATACAAGGAGTAACTAAAAGTATAAAGCAAATAACTATACTCATCATGGTAGAAATTGACAATAATACAAAAATAGTATGGGATGTTAACACCCCAGTTACGTTAATGGACACATCATCCAGACAGAAAATTGGTAAGGCAACAGAGATCTTATGTGGTGCAACAGACTAGCTGAATTTAGTAGATATCTCTAGGATTTTACATTGAAAAACAATAGAACACACGTTCTTTTAAAGTGAAATGTTCTCCAGGATGTATCATGTGCTAAGCCACAAAACAAGTTTTAACAAATTTCAGTGGATAGAAATCATATCAAGCACTTTTTGAAACTGGATATCAAGTACAGAAAGAAAAATAGGAAAAGAACAAACACATAGAGACTAAACACACTACTAAAAAAAATGATAGATTCAAAAAAGTTATCAAGAGTAAATCAGAAATTACCAGAAGACAAATGAGAATCAAAGCACAACTTTCCAAAATTGATGGAACACAGTGAACACAGTTGTAAGAGAAAACTTTACATCAATACAGGGCTACTACAAATATACGAGAAAAATCTAAAGAAGAAACCCAAACCCACTTAACTGACCAAATTTCTAGAAACAGTCTCTACAACTGAATCAGGAAGAAATAGACAATCTGAACAAACTGATGATGAGTACTGAAATCAGTCAGTAATCAAAATCTCCCAGCAAACAATGTCCAGGACCTGATGGCATCACAAGGGATCCTGTAAAACATTTTTAAAAATAACATCTATCGTTCTTAAACTATTCCAAAAAATTGAAAAGGAGGGAACACTTCTAAATTTATTCTATCAAGTTACCTTTACACTGACATCAGTACTAGAAAAAAGACAAAAAGAAAACAAAAGTACAGAAAAGAAAATTACAGTGTATTTTCTCTGAATATGGTTGAAAATTTTTCAACAAAATATTAGCAGACAAAATTCAACAATCTATAAAAACTATTATAAATGATTATCAAGTACCATTTTTCCAGAGATGCAAGGATTAAAAATCCACAAATCAATCCATGGGATATATCACATTTTAAAAAAGGAAGGATTAACACATGATTATGTCAATAGATGTAGAAAAAGCATTGACAAAGTCTAACATCCATTCATAGTAAAAAAACTCTCAGAAAAATGGGTAGAGAGAAAATACATCTCAACATAATAAAGCCCATCTATGACAAACCCACAGCTAACATCATACTCAGAGGTAGATATCCAAATGCTTTTTCCTTAAAAATCAGAAACAAGAGAAGAATGCTTACTCTAGCCACTCTGGCTTAACACAGCATTGGAAGTCCTGCTGCTGCTGCTAAGTCGCTTCAGTCCTTTCGGACTCTGTGCGACCCCATAGATGGCAGCCCTCCAGGCTCTCCTGTCCCTGGGATTATCCAGGCAAGAATACTGGGGTAGGTTGCCATTTCCTTTTCCAATGCATGAAAGTGAAAAGTGGAAGTGAAGTCGCTCAGTCGTGTCCGACTCTTCGAGACCCCATGGACTGCAGCCTACCAGGCTCCTCAGTCCATGGGATTTTCCAGGCAAGAGTACTGGAGTGGGGTGCCATTGCCTTCTCCAATGCATGAAAGTGAAAAGTGAAAGTGAAGTCTAGCCACAGCAATTGGGCAAAACAGTGATAACAGGTACTGAACGCATAAGAGAACAGGTAAAACTGTCACTACTGCAGAGAAGTGATCCTTTATATATAAAACCATAATATCTCCACCAGGAAACCAACTAATAAATTCAGTACACACACACAAACACACACACACAGTGTGGAATATTCCTCACCCCTTAAGAATAAAATTTTGCTGCTTCTAACATAGATGGACCTGGAAATCATTCTGTTTAGTGAATTAAGTCAGACAGAGAAAGATAAATACTGTATATTATCACTTGACATATGGAATCTAAAGGTAGTTCAAATGGATGAAAATAATGATGTAGAAAAAGACTCATATATAGAGAATAAACTAGTGTTTACCAGTGGGGAAAGAAAGTGGGAAGGGGCAAGACAGAGTAAAGATTAAGAAGTATACACTGCTATGTATAAAATAAATAAACTACAAGGACATACTTTATAGTACACGGAATATAGCCAATAGTTCATAACTTTAAACAAAGTATAACCTATATATTTAACCACAATGTTGTACCTCTGCCACTACTATAATACTGTAAATCAACTATAATTCAATGAAAAATTTGACATAAAAGAAAACATGCATTGTGATATGTGGTTGTAATGGCAGTCATCTGCAGTGATTTTGGAGCCCCCAAAAATAAAGTCTGACAGTTCCACTGTTTCCCCATCTATCTCCCATGAAGTGATGGGACCAGATGCCATTATCTTCACTTTCTAAATGTTGAGCTTTAATCCAACTTTTTCACTCTCCTCTTTCACTTTCATCAAGAGGCTTTTTAGTTCCTCTTCACTTTCTGCCATAAGGGTGGTGTCATCTGCATATCTGAGGTTATTGATATTTCTCCCGACAATCTGGATTCCAGCTTGTGCTTCTTCCAGCGCAGCGTTTCTCATGATGTACTCTGCATAGAAGTTAAATAAGCAGGGTGACAATATACAGCCTTGATGTACTCCTTTTCCTATTTGGAACCAGTCTGTTGTTCCATGTCCAGATCTAACTGTTGCTTCCTGACCTGCATATAGGTTTCTCAATAGTCAGGTCAGGTGGTCTGGTATTCCCATCTCTTTCAGAATTTTCCACAATTTATTGTGATCCACACAGTCAAAGGCTTTGGCATAGTCAATAAAGCAGAAGTAGATGCTTTTCTGGAACTCTCTTGTTTTTTCGATGATCCAGCCACGAAATTAAAAGACGCTTACTCCTTGGAAGGAAAGTTATGACCAACCTAGATAGTATATTCAAAAGCAGAGACATTACTTTGCCAACTAAGGTCCGTCTAGTCAAGGCTATGGTTTTTCCACTAGTCATGTATGGATGTGAGAGCTGGACTGTGAAGAAAGCTGAGCACTGAAGAATTGATGCTTTTGAACTGTGGTGTTGGAGAAGACTCTTGAGAGTCTCTTGGACTGCAAAGAGATCCAAACAGTCCATTCATAAGGAGATCAGCCCTGGGTGTTCTTTGGAAGGAATGATGCTAAAGCTGAAACTCCAGTACTTTGGCCTCCCCATGTGAAGAGCTGACTCGTTGGAAAAGACTCTGATGCTGGGAGGGATTGGGGGCAGGAGGGAAAGGGGATGACAGAGGATGAGATGGCTGGATGGCATCACCGACTCGATGGATGTGTTTGAGTGAACTCCGGGAGTTGGTGATGGACAGGGAGGCCTGGCATGCTGAACTCTGGGAGTTGGTGATGGACAGGGAGGCCTGGCCTGCTACAATTCATGGGGTCACAAAGAGTCGGACATGACTGAGAGACTGAACTGAACTGAACTGAATGGCAGTCATATTACAATATTTATGTGTAACAAATTACCAAATCTTACACTTTAAATTTACACAATGTTATATGTCAAATATGTTTCAGTTTTAAAAATCTGCTGAAATATAGTTTTCTTTCGGTGTGTTTTTCATTGTACTTCACTTCAAACTGCTCATTTCTACATGAAAATATTTTAATGTGCTAATCTCCCTGCAAGACTCTTTCTAATAAATACTGCCATCTCCCTTAACAATGTTAACTATAAATTTGTAACTGGCTCCCAAATTCTTACCTGATTTTACCTTCAAGTGCTAACCAGGGTATTCTTTACTGTGAGAACATTAATTTTTTCAGTTTTATTTCTGACTACTGTACACACTGATCCATTTTCATGTATGCTTTTATCTATAATTCCATACCTACTTCATTTCTGGGAAATTCATTTTGTTAGATTGAAAGTAACACATTTGAACACTTCATAATATGCAGATTATTTCAAGACCTGTTGTTTATTGCATAAATCTGAACTCCTTTTCTACAAGAAAACTCCATTGATATATTCATATTTCATGACAATATATTTCAATTGGTCTTTATATTGAAAAGATGCTTGGCATGTCTGGTATAATATTGAGATTCAAAATATAAATTAGGATTCTGAGGGTGAATAAATGAGCTGGCAATGGCTCATTATAGAAATAAATAAAATTCACACTTTTCTCATAATAGTAAGGACTTTGCATTCCTTATCCAGGCTAAGTAGAGCCTTTGTACACTGGAGTTCTGGCTCATGAGCAGAAAGGGGCTGACAGTAGGGAAGCATGCTGCAATGATTATAGTGATATCCACAAGGAACCGGCTGGGCTGATCAAAAAGAGCCAAAAGAACTTGACAGATGGAGGAAAGAATATAAAAGTAGACAAAGGTGCTCCCCAGGAGAAGGATGGTTTTAGTAGCTCTGGACTCAGGGGAGGACCTGGAGGAGGCGTCGGTCCTACGAATGCGCTGGACCTGCTGCTTATGTCTGTACAGGATGAGAACCATGGAGCTGCCAGCCCAGAGTGTGAGCCCCAAACATAAAACATCAGGGAATAATAGCAATGCTGCATGCAAGGCATGTTGAGTTTTGTCAGTAAGACCAGAAGAACAGTAGCCAAAATCTTTTTCCTTTGTGATGTTTTTGTCACTCCATTTGCCGGTTATATGGAACAGAAAAATTACATTTACCAACATTTGCAGGATCCAACACAGGAACAGAGAGAGAACCATGTACTTGGGAGCTGTTACTTTCAGCACTGCCCACCTGGAGCTCCGGGGACTGATTGTGATCACCTGAAAGACACTCAAGAGGCAGATGCTACCGATGGACACTCCCCTCCCCACTCTGTGCAGAAAGAAGAGAAGTTTGCAGCCACAATCACTGAGGATATGCTTCCACCCAAACACTGCCATTGTCTGGGGGACCCCTTTACAGAGGAGGACCAAGGAGTTGGCCACAATCAGGTGCTTAAGAATCAAATCTGTGGACCTTAACCTGTAACCAGTGACGTGAAGGATGATATAACTGCAAAGGAGTGAGAAATTCCCCAGGATTCCAACCACGGTCTGTGTTAAGATGATCATGCCTATTATGAAAAAGCTGCCGGCCATCCTCTCAGTTTACAGTCGTTGGTACTTGTGAGTTAGAATGTCCTGCGTGGGAATATGAGGCATGGGCTACATGCATTGTGTCAACTGTAATCCAATATTCTCCACTTAACAATAGTTCCCACTTGGAAATATTTGCTTCTTGTGTTTTCTGTTACCAGCAGCCTTTAAAGGATTCTATGTATAACATTTAAAGAGAACTAATATGTAAAATTAATTACTGAAGATACTCATGTGATCACTTCTTCACAAATTTATTAGGCAGGAACTGAAGGGACCTTAGTTATACAGAGGAGTGTAACCTCTACCCAGACAGGTTAGGTATTTGTCAAATCTGCTTCTTACTGCAGAGTGAAGACTGAATCCCATTGGACAGTGGTTTGAGGAACTTCCCAGGTGCTTAAATGATTAAGACTCTGCCTTCCATCGCAGAGGGTCCAGGTTGAATCCCTGGTCCAGGATCTAAGATTCCATGAACTTTGATGCACGGCCAAAGACAAAAAAAAGAGTGCACTGATCACCAGCCATGCCAAACAGCTGGTTAGTTGCAAGCATATAATAAACCAGATCTATATTTGATTTTGATTTCACAACTCTAGATTGTAGACATGTGGTGTTTTGTAATTTTCATATAATGTGATTCCATTTATTTGTAAAGCTTTATTCTATGATACCACGTATTATGGATAAAGTCTTAGCATCTTAATACCTGAACATCATTGCTGGCAGTAGAATACAGCAGGACCCTGCCTCGGGACAAGGCAATGTCATGAAGACGAGAATGCTTCACTGTGAGGATGGCCACAGAAAGACTCTTTTGTTCCTATGATAGAAACACAACTAAAATAACATACATTACAGAAATGTTTGAATAATCATATGTAGGCAATAAACCTTAGGGCATAAACACTAGCATGTGATAAAACAGTTTAAGACAAAACAAAATTATTGTCCAATCACATACTGAACCAGTATGTTGTTGCCTGAGCCCAGTGAATATATTAGCAAAGAATTAATATTTGCAATTGACATTACATACAAGATACAGAGGCAAAATTTAGCACTTGTAAAGCATGTATTCTTGTGTCTGTCATAAACTGACATACTAGATTTGTTAGAATGTCAACAAATTGGTGTTTGTGTCTGTTTCTGATCTGATCACTTACCCAGAATCTTGATATGCCTTTCTCTCACAGGCTCTGCTGCTCAGACGAAAGTACAATGAACATACCTTCCAGCTGGCAGGACAAGGGCTCAGTGGGATGGCCATTATACCCAGTATGTGTGTGAGAGGGAGGCAGCCAGATCGTGATAAATGGGTCTGAGACGCTGTCCTCCCCTCCCATCCTGTCAAAACTGCAATTATCATTTCACCTGCAGCAGCGATGGGAGTGCAGGCCTGGGAGCTGAGAACATTTCTGGAAACTTTTCTCTCAGTTGTTAATTACTGGAAACAATTACAAGTTTCTAGTTAGCACACTTTGGAGACCACTGGCTGTCCTTGAGAGGCATTTTCTTTTCCGTGATCCCTGAAGGTGATGGTCTCACGAGGAAGAAATGCTGAAATCACACACATTAGGGACTGACACAAACCATTTGCATCCTTCTGGATTCTTCACTTCCCTGAGATGCATCTCTGCCAATACTAGTACTTTCCTCACCTTCAACCATTGAATGGAACCGTCAATGAAAGTATTGGTAAAGAAATGGAATGAGACAAAATACCTGGAAAGTATATTCAAAGAGACAAAAGAAAAAGAGGGACATCATCAAGAACTCATGATAGGAACCACTGGCACAACTTTTATCAGTTTAGACTCATTTTCATAATCCAAAGCCAATTATTATGGAAATTTTGTAGGAAAATATTCTTTATTATTATTGAACCCTGTGATAAGAATTGGGTGCAGAACAAAAAATAGAAGAAAGAGAGAGGGTTTGAAAATAGTTATACAATAAAAGCACCTAGATCTGATGGCTTGGTGATTTTATCAGATACTTAATTCAGGACCATCCTGGAGATGAAACAATATGCCACTAAAAACCAGTGCATCGGTGCAAAATTAAAAGAAAATCTGAAATGTAAGTAGGAGGCTTCACAAAAAGCAAACACACAGACAACTTGATCATGTACTTCTAACCTCCAGAACTGTGAAAAACTATGTGAAAAACTGTGAAAACTGTCTATGTTTAAACCTCCCAGGCTTTTGTATTTTATTAAGGCAGACCTAAAATGTAATACAAACTGTAAGAGTCTGTCTGTTTGATCCTGGGACTTCCAAGGGTGATCCTGCAATTTATGTTGGAGAAAGTTTTGCCTATGTTTTCTTCTAGCAGTTTTATGGTATCATGTCTTCTGTTTAACTCTTGGAGCCATGTTGAGTTTATTTTTGTGTATGGTGTGAAGGTGTGATTTGACTTCACTGATTTACATGAGGCTGTCCAGCTACCGGAGAAGAGTGGAGAAATAACTCGAGAAAGAACAAAGAGAAGGAGCCAAAGCGAAAACAAAGCCCAGTTGTGAATGTGACTGGTGATGGAAGTAAAGTCCAATGCTGCAAAGAACAATATTGCATAGGAACCTGGAATGTTAGATCCATGAATCAAGGTACATTCAGTTCAGTTCGGTTAAGTCCAGTCACTCAGTCATGTCCAACTCTGCTACCCCATGAATCGCAGCATGCCAGGCCTCCCTATCCATCATCAACTCCTGGAGTTCACACAGACTCGTGTCCATAGAGTCAGTGATGCCATCCAGCCATCTCATCCTCTGTCGTCCCCTTCTTCTCCTGCCCCCAATCCCTCCCAGCATCACAGTCTTTTCCAATGAGTCAGCTCTTCTCATGAGGTGGCCAAAGTACTGGAGTTTCAGCTTTAGCATCATTCCTTCCAAAGAAATCCCAGGGTTGATCTCCTTCAGAATGGACTGGTTGGATCTCCTTGCAGTCCAAGGGACTCTCAAGAGTCTTCTCCAACACCACAGTTCAAAGGCATCAATTCTTTGGCACTCAGCCTTCTTCACAGTCCAACTCTCACATCCATATATGACTACTGGAAAAACCATAGCCTTGACTAGATGGACCTTAGTCGACAAAGTAATGTCTCTGCTTCTGAATATGCCCTCTGGGTTGCTCATAACTTTTCTTGCAAGGAGTAAGCGTATTTTAATTTCATGGCTGCAATCACCATCTGCAGTGATTTTGGAGCCCCCAAAAAATAAAGTCTGACACTGTTTACACTGCTTCCCCATCTATTTCCCATATAGTGATGGGACCGGACGCCATGATCTTCGTTTTCTGAATGTTGAGCTTTAAGCCAACTTTTTCACTCTCCTCTTTCACTTTCATCAAGAGACTTTTTAGTTCCTTTCACTTTGGAAGTGGTCAGATAGGAGATGGGAGGAGTGAACATCGACATTTTAGGAATCAGTGAACTAAAATGCGCTGGAACGAGTGAATTTAATTCAGATGACCATTATATGTACCACTATGTGCAAGAATCCCCTAGAAGAAATGGAGTAACCCTCATGGTTAACAAAAGAGTCCAAAATGCAGTATTTGAGTATAATCTCAAAAATGACAGAATTATTTCTGTTCATTTCCAAAGCGAAGCATTCAGTATCACAGTAATCCAGGTCGACGCCCCAACCAGCAATGCTGAAGGAGCTGAAGTTGAACGGTTCTATGAAGAACTACAAGACCTTCTAGAACTAACACCAAAAAAAGACATCCTTTTTATCATAGGGGACTGGAATACAAAAATAGGAAATCAAGAGATACCTGGAGTAACAGGCAAGTTTGGCCTTGGAGTACAAAATGAAGCAGGGCAAAGGCTAACAGAGTTTTACCAAGACAACGCACTGGTCATAGCAAACACCCTATTTCAACACCACAAGAGACAACGCTACACCAGATGGACATCACCAGATGGTCAACACCAAAATCAGATTGATTATATTCTTTGCAGCCAAAGATGGAGAGGCTCTAAACAGTCAGCAAAAACAAGACCAGGAGCTGACTGTGCCTCATATCATGAACTCCTTATTGCCAAATGCAGACTGAAATTGAAGAAAGTAGGGAAAACCACTAGACCATTCAGGTATGACCTAAATCAAATCCCTTACAATAATACAGTGGAAGTGACAAACAGATTCACGTGATTAGATCTGATAGACAGAATGCCTGAAGAACTGTGGACAGAGGTTGGTGACATTGTACAGGAGTCAGTGTTCAAGACCACCCCCAAGAAAAAGAAATGCAAAAAGACAAAATGATTGTCTGAGGAGGCCTTACAATTAGCTAAGAAAAAAAGAGACGATAAAGGAAAAGGAGAAAAGGAAAGATATACCCATCTGAATACAGACTTCCAGGGAATAACAAGGAGAGATAAGAAAGCCTTCCTCAGTGATCAATGCAAAGAAATAGAGGAAACCAATAGAATGAGAAAGACTAGATATCTTTTCAAGAAAATTGGAGATACCAAGGGAACATTTCATGCAGAGATGGGCACAATAAAGGACAGAAATGATATGGACTTAAAAGAAGCAAAAGATATTAAGAAGAGGTAGCAGGAAGACACAGAAGACTATACAAAAAAATCTCATGACCTAGATAACCACCATGGTGTGATCATTCACACTCACCTAGAGCCAGACATCCTGGAGTCTGAAGTCAAATGGGTCTTAGAAGGCATCACGACAAACAAAGCTAGTGGAAGTGATGGAATTCCAGATAAGCTATTTCAAGTCCTAAAAGATGATGCTGTGAACGTGCTGCATTCAATACGCCAGCAACTTTGGAAAACTCAGCAGTGGCCACAGGACTCGAAAAGGTCCATTTTCATTCCAATCCCAAAGAAAGGCAATGCCAAAGAATGTTCAAACTACCACACAATTGCACTCATCTCACACGCTAGCAAAGTAATGCTCAAAATTCTCCAAGCCACGCTTCAACAGTATGTGAATCAAGAACTTCCAGATGTACACGCTGAATTTAGAAAAAGCAGAGGAACCAGAGATAAATTACCAACATCTGCTGGATCATCGAAAAAGCAAGAGAGTTCCAGAAAAACATCTACTTCTGCTTTATTGGATACAACAAAGCCTTTGATTGTCTGGATCACAATAAACTGGAAAATTCTTCAAGAGATGAGAGTACCAGACCACCTGACCTGCCTCCTGTGAAATCTGCATGCAAGTCAAGAAGCAACTGTTAGAATGGACATGGAACCATGGACTGGCTCCAAATTGGAAATGAAGTACGTCAAGGCTGTATATTGTCACCCTGCCTACTTAACGTATATGCAGACTACATCATGCGAAATGCCAGGATGGATGAAGCACAAGCTGGTATCAAGATTGCCAGGAGAAATGTCAATAACTTCAGATATGCAGATGACACCACCCTTATGGCAGAAAGTGAAGAACTATAGAAATCTAGGACTACAGAACCTCTGGATGAATGTGAAAGAGGAGAGTGAAAAAACTGGCTTAAAACTCAAGATTCAAAACACAAAGATCATGGCATCTGGTCCCACTACTTCATGTCAAATAGATGGGAAAACAATGGAAACAGTGACAAAATTTATTTCCTTGGGCTCCAAAGTCACTGCAGATGGTCATGCAGCCATGAAGTTAAAAGATGCTTGATCCTTTGAAGAAAAGTTATGATCGACTTAGATAGCATATTAAAAAGCAGAGACATTACTTTGCTGACAAAGGTCCATCTAGTCAAAGCTATGATTTCTCCTGTAGTGATGTGTGGATGTGAGAGTTGGACCATAAAGAAAGCAGAGCACAGAAGAATTGATGCTTTTGAACTGTGGTGTTTGAGAAGACTCTTGAGAATTCCTTGAACTGCACAGGGATCAGACCAGTCAGTCCTGATGGAAATCAGTCCTGAATATTCACTAGAAGGACTGATGCTGAAGCTGAAGCACCAATACTTTGGCCACATGATGCAAAGATTGGACTCATTGGAAAAGACCCTGATGCTGTGAAGGATTGACGGCAGGAGAAGGGGACGAAAGGATGAGATGCTTGGATGGCATCACCGACTTGATGGACATGAGTTTGAGCAAGCTCTGGCAGTTGGTGCTGGACAGGGAAGCTTGGCAGGCTGCAGTCCGTAGGGTCACAAAGAGTTGGACGTGACTGAGCAACTGAACTGAACTAATTACATTGGGCTCACAGATAATTGGGGGAAATTCCCTATCTTGAATCAATTCATTCAGTTCAGTTCAGTCACTCAGTCGTGTCCAACTCTTTGCGACCCCATGAATTGCAGCACGCCAGCCCTACCTGTCCATCACCATCTCTCGGAGCTCAGTCAGACTCAGGTCCATCGAGTCCGTGATGCCATTCAGCCACCTCATCCTCGGTCGTCCCCTTCTCCTCCTGCCCCCAATCCCTCCCAGCATCACAGTCTTTTCCAATGAGTCAACTCTTCGCATGAGGTGGCCAAAGTACTGGAGTTTCAGCTTTAGCATCATTCCTTCCAAAGAAATCCCAGGGTGGACCTCCTTCAGAATGGACTGGTTAGATCTCCTTGCAGTCCAAGGGACTCTCAAGAGTTTTCTCCAACACCACAGTTCAAAAGCATCAATTCTTCGGCGCTCAGGTTTCTTCACAGTCCAACTCTCACATCCACATGTGACCACTGGAAAAGCCATAGCCTTGACTAGACGGACCTTTGTTGGCAAAGCAATGTCTATGATTTTCAATATGCTATCTAGGTTGGTCATAACTTTTCTTCCAAGGAGTAAGCGTCTTTTAATTTCATGGCTGCAATCACCATCTGCAGTGATTTTGGAGCCCCCAAAAATAAAGTCTGACACTGTTTCCACTGTTTCCCCATCTATTTCCCATGAAGTGATGGGACCAGATGCCATGATCTTAGTTTTCTAAACGTTGAGCTTTAAGCCAACTTTTTCACTCTCCTCTTTCACTTTCATTAAGAGGCTCTTTAGTTCTTCTTCGCTTTCTGCCAGAAGGGTGGTGTCATCTGCATATCTGAGGTTATTGATATTTCTCCCTGCCACCTTGATTCCAGCTTGTGCTCCATCCAGCCCAGCATTTCACTCTGCATTTAAGTTAAATAAGCAGGGTGACAATATACAGCCTTGACATACTCCTTTCTCGATTTGGAACCAGACTGTGGTTCCATGTCCAGCTCTCACTATTTCTTCTTGACCTGCATACAGATTTCTCAGGAGGCAGGTCAGGTGGTCTGGTATTCCCATTCTTTAAGAATTTTCCACAGTTTGTTGTGATCCACACAGTCAAAGGTTTTGGCACAGTCAATAAAGCAGAAGTAGATGTTTTTCTGGAACTCTCTTGCTTTCTTGACGATCCAGTGGATGTTGGCAACTTGATCTCTGGTTCCTCTGCCTTTTCTAAATCCAGATTGAACGTCTGGAATTTCACAGTTCACATACTGTTGAATCGGTTACAGTAATGCTGAAAGGGTTTAAGGACTCATATATCTGCATTTAAAATAGTATTTTTCAGAAGTACCAGAACACATAAATGTGTTTTCATCATATCAGTAGAGAGGCATAGAATTTCTTTCAGTTCAGTTCAGTTGCTCAGTTGTGTCCGACTCTTTGCGACCCCATGAATTGCAGCACGGCAGCCCTCCCTGTCCATCATCTTCTTCCGGAGTTCACTGAGACTCACGTCCATCGAGTCATCCAGCCAGCCATCTGAGTGATGCCATCCAGCCATCTCATCCTCTGTCGTCCCCTTCTCCTCCAGCCCCCAATCCCTCCCAGCATCAGAGTTTTTTCCAATGAGTCAACTCTTCGCATCAGGTGGCCAAAGTACTGGAGTTTCAGCTTTAGCATCATTCCTTCCAAAGAAATCCCAGGGTTGATCTCCTTCAGAATGGACTGCTTGGATCTCCTTGCAGTCCAAGGGCCTCTCAAGAGTCTTCTCCAACACCACAGTTCAAAAGTATCAATTCTTCAGCACTCAGCCTTCTTCACAGTCCAACTCTCACATCCAGACATGACCACTGGAAAAACCATAGCCTTGACTAGACGGACCTTAGTCGGCAAAGTAATGTCTCTGCTTCTGAATATGCTGTCTAGGTTGGTCATAACTTTTCTTCCAAGGAGTAAACGTCATTTAATTTCATGGCTGCAGTCAGCATCTGCAGTGATTTTGGAGCCCCCAAAAATAAAGTCTGACACTGTTTCCACTGTTTCCCCATCTATTTCCCATGAAGTGATGGGACCGGATGCCATGATCTTCGTTTTCTGAATGTTGAGCTTTAAGCCAACGTTTTCACTCTCCTCTTTCACTTTCATCAAGAGGCTTTTTAGTCCCTCTTCACTTTCTTCCATAAGGGTGGTGTCATCTGCATATCTGAGGTTATTGATATTTCTCCCGGCAATCTTGATTCCAGCTTGTGCTTCTGCCAGCCCAGCGTTCCTCATGATGTACTCTGCATAGAAGTTAAATAAGCAGGGTGACAATATACAGCCTTGACGTACTCCTTTTCCTATTTGGAACCAGTCTGTTGTTCCATGTCCAGTTCTAACTGTTGCTTCCTGACCTGCATACAGATTCCTCAAGAGGCAGGTCAGGTGGTCTGGTATTCCCATCTCTCTCAGAATTTTCCACAGTTTCTTGTGATCCACACAGTTAAAGGCTTTGGCATAATCAATAAAGCAGAAATAGATGTTTTTCTGGAAGTCTCTTGCTTTTTCCATGATCCAGCGGATGTTGGCAATTTGATCTCTGGTTCCTCTGCCTTTTCTAAAAGCAGCTTGAACATCTGGAAGTTCACGGTTCATGCCTGGCTTGGAGAATTTTGAGCATTACTTTACTAGCATGTGAGATGAGTGTAACTGTGCGGTACTTTGAGCATTCTTTGCCATTGCCTTTCTTTGGGATTGGAATGAAAACGGACCTTTTCCAGTCCTGTGGCCACTGCTGAGTTTTCCAAATTTGCTGCCATATTGAGTGCAGCACTTTCACAGCATCATCTTTCAGGATTTGAAACAGCTCAGTTGGAATTCCATCACCTCGAGCTATAGCAAATATTGAATAACACAGTGGCCTTTGAACACGATGAGCTGACATCACTCCCCAACACCTGCATCACTGGACGCTAGTAAACAGCCTCTCCTTCCTGACCCTGAGAGTTCACATCCTATGACTGATATTGTGCAGGAAGAGGGAGAATGCTGTTGAGTGTTGTTTCCTCAAAATTTTAGCTTTCCTCCTTTACTGTATATGCTTTTAAAACAGGTTTGAGGGTATTTTAAATAAGCAAGATATTTTTCCCCTGGCTGAAATTAGAAAGTAACCCTGACTGATTAAATACTATGTGGTATATGTATACAATGCAATACAACTCAGCCATAAAAAGAATGAAATAATGCCATTTGCAGCAACATGGATAGAGTTAGAGATGATCATACTAAGGGGAGTAAGCCAGAAAGAGAATGACAAATACCATGTGATATCATTTATGTATCAAAACTAAAATATTGGGGCTTCCCAGGTGGTACTAGTGGTAAAGAACCCTCCTGCCAATGAAGGAGACATAAAAAGACATGGGTTCCATCCAAGTTTGATCCACTACTTGGGTAAAGAAGATTCCCTGAGTAGTGCATGGCAACCCACTCCAGTGTTCTTGCCTGGAGAATCCCCATGGACAGAGAAATCTGCTAGGTTGCAGTCTGAAGGGTTCAACATGACTGAAGCAACTGAGTGAGCGAAAACATGACACAAATGAACTTATCTATGAAAAACAACAGACTCACAGACATAGAAAACAGAATTGTGCTTCCCAAGGGGGAAGGTGAGGGAAGGATGGATTGGGAGTTTGAGATTAATAATTTAATAATTATTTAATAATTTTCATTATTTAATAACAGAATGTATCAAGAACAATGTCCTACTGCATAGCACATGGAACTATAGTTAATATCTTGTGATAAGCCATGGTGGGAAAAAATATGGAAAAAAAGTCACTAAATCACTTTGTAGTACAGCAGACACTAACACCATACTGTAAATCAGCACTAGATATCAGTAAAATAAATTAAAAAAAAAAAAACAATGTGTCAGATATGAAGTGAAGTGACAGTTGCCCAGTCGTAGCCAACTCTTTGAGACCCCATGGACTGTAGACTACCAGGCTCCTCTCTCCATGGAATTCTCCAGGCCAGAATACTGGATTGGGCGCTCGTTCCCTTCTCCAGGGGATCTCCCCAACCCAGGGATCGAATCCAGGTCTCCTGCATTGCAGGCAGATTCTTTATCATCTGAGTCACCAGGGAAGCCCACGAATACTGGAGTGGATAGCTTCTCTCTTCTCCAGCTGATCTTCCTGACCCAGGAATTATACAGGGGTTCCTGCATTGCAGGTGGATTTTTTACCAGCTGAGCTACCAGGGAAGCTATGATTAGATGACAAATTGTGGAATTAATGAATGGGTCCTCTGCCACGTCCTTCATTTCCAGCTCCTCCTTCCTACAAGTATGTCGAGAGCCACGTTAGGCATTACTGACAAAATAGAGGCACGGCTCTAAACCCCCTCCCTTTGTTCCATAGGCATGGACCCAGAATGAAGGAGTTAGGCTTTGTGATTCTGACTTGTTTTTTCCTTTCCTCGGCTGAGTTGACTGAGGAGAACATTAAGGTGCTTAATGTTTTTGAGAGGAGCAGGAGAAGGCATAGAGCCTTCTGCAGCTGTGCTCAAAGAATAATTCATAAAGTTAATCACTGACATTTGTTTAAGGACTTTTACAAAAGAGTGCTCCAGGGTGAGCACAGAGGCCGCAGCTTGAGACCATGGGAGGGATTCCTATCTGAAGCCTATTTGCGAGAAAAGTGTTTATGGCAAAGGAGTTTGCTAAATTTAGGGCTTAGGAATAATTAAAATAGTTAGAAGCTAAAGATTTAAGGATTGCTGTAATGTTACAATATTCTACTATAACTTATAGAAATTAGGGACTTTAGAGATATTATTAGCTAGAAGCCCTTTCTAAGAAATAGTTGAGCTTAGGATACTAGGGTCAAACAAGACTTAAAAAGATGAGAATTAAACTGAGCAATGTGGTAATGCGGCCCAGACATTAGCATGAGTTACAGTGTATTCACAAGGGCACATGAGAAAAAGTAGATAAGAGAATCACTGAGGAAGAAACTCCTTTTGAGGGAGGGGTAACAATGATTTTTGGAGAAAAATAAATCTGGGTCTCTGGGAACTAAAAATATCAAACCTCTGACCCAATGCTTTTGTAAAAGTATAAAAGAGAATCATGAGCTTGAAATAAACAGGCAGTCCAAGAAAACTGAGAGGCTGCCTGTTTCTCTCACTGACACCGCCCACCCCTTCAGGCTGAATCCCTGGCTACTGGAGCTGGACTCCGGCACAAGTAGATGTTACCAAGCTGAGTGTGGGTCCATAGGAGTCTTTCAACATATTGTTGCATGCAATTTTCTAATATTTTGTGGAAGGTTTTTGCATCTATGTTTATGAGAGATTCTGGCTTGTAATTTTCCTTATATATATTGCCATTTGGTGCTTTTGATATCAGAGTGATGTTGGCCTCATAAAATGAGGTAAGAAGCATTCTCTACTCTTCAGTTTTTTGGGAAGTGCTTGGGAAGCATCGGTATTAACTCTTTGAATGTTTGGTAGAATTCACCTGTGAAGCCATCTGGTCCTGAACTTTTGTTTGGGGAAGTTTTCTATTACTATTTCAAGCACTGGACGAGTGATCAGTCTAGTCAGGTTTTCTACTTCATGATTCAGTCTTGGAAGGTTGTATGATTCTAAAAATGGATCCCTTTCTTCTGGTCTGTCCAAGTTTGATGGCATAGATAGATGTTCACAATATTGTCACAGTTATTTGTATTCTTGTGTAAGTATTGCTCTTTTTCTTCTTGTTTCATAATTTATGGATCAGAACCTTCTCTCTCTCTTTTTTTAAAAGTGAGTCTAATTAAAGCTTTCTCAATTTTGTTTACCTTTTCAAAGAACCCGTTCTTAGTTTGATTGGTCTTTTTAAAAATATTTATTTATCTGGGTGCACTGTGTCTTAGTTGTGGCCCTCAGTATCTTTAGTTTCGGCATGTGAAATCTAAGTTGTCACATGTACTATCAAGATCCCGGACCATGGATCAAACTCAGGTCCCCTGCATTGGGAGCATGGAGTCCCAATGGACTTAGCTCCTGGAACACCAGGGAAGGCCCTGATTGATCTTTTCTACTGTATTTTTAGTCTCTGTTTTATTTATTTCCACACTAATTTTATCATTTCCTTCATTCTCCTGACTTTGGGCTTTTTTGTTCCTCTTTTTCTAGTTTCTTTAGGTGTATGGCTAGAATGTTATTCAAGATATTCCTTTTTTCTTTAGGTGGGCCCATATTGCTCACTTTTCTACTTCTCAAAGATGGCTTCTTCATTTCATACCATTGTGAGTGGAATATAGGATATATGTGATTTCTACTTAAACTTGTTGGGATTTGTTTTGTGTTCCAATATATGATCTATCCTTGGGCAATCGAGCCAGGAACTGTACCCATGGCTGACAACTCAGAGAAATGGATACCTTGGCGAGGGAGTAGTTTGAGCCACAGATTGGGTACCCCAGTCCTAGGGTCCTGTGTGTTTGATACAAGCCACATTGTCTGGTGGGAGGAGGGCTGGGATGAGAAGAAGAGCTATAGGAAGGTAGGACTATGCTCACGAGGAGCACACATTGATTAGCCCATGAGGCAGGGAAGACAGAGGTCTACTCGAGTAGCTGCTGTTTTCCCACAACCAACTCACCACACACCCCAGCCCCAGGGAAACGAACACACCAGTCCTCCTCCATCCATGGCACTGTATCTGGAGCAGTCACTGTGAGGGAAGAGTTGACGGAGGGACACAGAGGCAACCCACAGCCAGAGCAGAGCCTGGGTGGAGCAGTGGCAGCCACTGTTGGTGTTAATTCAAGCAACCCCCCAGAAGCAGCCTGGAGATCATATGACAGCTATTTCACTACAGCTCATTCCCTGATATCACATGCAAAGAACGGCCTACCTTGAGGAGCAGTTTCACAACAGTGCAGGAGTGACAGAGGATGGGGAAAGTTTAGAGACACAAGGGACTTTCTGCCCAGAAAAGACAGAGAGGTCTGATCTAGTGGCTGCAGAGTTTCCCACGACCACCTACCACCTACTCATGTGCCCAGCCTGAACACAGCAAATGCTTCTGCCCAACTCAATCCATGTCATTGGATCTAGGCGCCTACAACCAGAGAGAAGACTTCACCAAAGGACGCAGAGCAACCTGGTTCTGGGACAGAGCTCCTGCAAGCTGTAAAGAGCAGCTCCATAACAGGGTGGGGGCTGCAAAGACAGGGAGCGGTCTTCAACTGGGAAGGACAATGGGAACTTGCACTTGAGGCTGCGACAGCACAGCCATTGGCACCTACATAGGCAGAGCATCAGACCCCTGTCTGCCCATGGTTCCCAATTGATTCAGAGGTCTTCTTCCTCTGGAGAAACAGACCCACTGTGTGGAGAGGAAAAACACATGCTTAGAAGAAAGAGATTCACCTTGGGCCCGACCCACAGGGTTTCTGTTCCAGCACCTGACTGGATTAAAAACAAAAAACTAGTTCCTTCACTATGTTTCCTGCAAGAGACTTACCTCAGATATAAATCTGCAAAGAGACAAACACATAGAGACTAAACAACACACTACTAAAATATGATAGTGAAAGGTTGTTGTTGAACGACACAAAGACGCCAGGATTTTTGGCCTCCAGAGAAGAATTCAATACGGGGCCAGAGACGAGGCTTGATTGCTCAGAGCTTTTGTGTAATAAAGTTTTATTAAAGTATAAAGGAGATAGAGAAAGCTTCTGACATAGGCATCAGAAGGGGGCAGAAAGAGTACCCCCCTGCTAGTCTTCAGCTGGATGTTATATAGTCACTAACAGTCTGTTAATGAAAGAAAAGAATGTCTTAAAACTCAGAATGGCACCAGGCCCCTCATCCATAAGATGCATTTTGGGATAATCTTGACACTAGAGGATTCATGGGCCATAAAATGATTAACTTGAATCTTGTAGAAGGGTGGATTACCATACAAATAGTTTTGTTTACATAGATTAGGGGAACAATACCTGAGTATAACATACTGGTTTGTCAAGTAGGTGAGCCATTAGGTGGAACTGACTTGAAGACAGAGTTTGGGGTAAATGCATAGTACATTAAATAGCTTAAGACAAACATTTCCATAAGAAAAAAGCATTGGTTATCTCAAGGTTTGAGAATAGTTAACTTCAGGTGAAACCAGGTGTTATTATAGCAACACAGTATTTTAAGAGAAACCTCCTTTTAAATTTGTATAGAGAAGAAAAAAAGTTTGCTTCCTCCTGCCGTTTAAGAGAGATAAAAATGTCTGACACTTGCAGGCTATTTCCTCCATTTGGAGACCCCTGGCCTTCCTGCCTGTTACCCTCTCTATAGGTTCAAAAGATATCAAGAGTATATCAGAAATTACCAGAAGACAAATGAGGAAAAAAACACAACTTTCCAAAACTGATGGAACACAGTAAACACAGTTCTAAGAGAAAACTTTATATCAATACAGGCCTACTTCAAATGTCTGAAAAAATTTAAAGATAAAACCCAAATCCACTTCAGTTCAGTTCAGTTCAGTCGCTCAGTCATGTCCAACACTTTGCGACCCCATGAATCGCAGCACGCCAGGCCTCCCTGTCCGTCACCAACTCCCGGAGTTCACTCAGACTCACATTCATCGAGTCAGTGATGCCATCCGGCCATCTCATCCTCGGTCGTCCCCTTCTTCTCCTGCCCCCAATCCCTCCCAGCATCACAGTCTTTTCCAATGAGTCAAATCTTCGCATGAGGTGGCCAAAGTACTGGAGTTTCAGCTTTAGCATCATTCCTTCCAAAGAAATCCCAGGGTTGATCTCCTTCAGAATGGACTGGTTGGATCTCCTTGCAGTCCAAGGGTATCTCAAGAGTCTTCTCCAACACCACAGTTCAAAAGCATCAATTTTTCGGTGCTCAGCTTTCTTCACAGTCCAACTCTCACATCCATACATGACTACTGGAAAAACCATAGCCTTGACTAGACGGACCTTAGTCGGCAAAGTAATGTCTCTGCTTTTGAATATACTATCTAGGTTGGTCATAACTTCTTCCAAGGAGTAAATGTCTTTTAATTTCATGGCTGCAGTCAGCATCTGCGGTGATTTTGGAGCCCCCAAAAATAAAGTCTGACACTGTTTCCACTGTTTCTCCATCTATTTCCACTTAACTGACCAAATTTCTAGAAACAGTCTTTGATGCTCGGAGCTGGTGCACTGGGATGACCCAGAGGGATGGTATGGGGAGGGAGGGAGGAGGGGGATTCAGGATGGGGAACACGTGTACACCCATGGCAGATTCATGTTCATGTATGGCAAAACAAATTCAATATTTTAATTAGCCTCCAATTAAAATGAATACATTTATATTTTAAAAAAGACTGAATTGGGAAGAAATAGACAATCTTGAATTAAAAAAAGCAAAATGGCTGTCTGAGGAGGCCTTACAAATAGCTGTGAAAAGAAGAGACATGAAAGGCAAAGGAGAAAAGGAAAGATAATACCAATGCAAATGCAGAGTTCCAAAGAATAGCAAGGAGAGATAAGAAAACCTTCTTCAGCGATCAATGCAAAGAAATAGAGGAAAACAATAGAATGGGAAAGACTAGATATCTCTTCAAGAAAATTAGAGATACCAAGGGAAAATTTCATGCAAAGATGGGCTCAATAAAGGACAGAAATGGTATGGACCTAACAGAAGCAGAAGATATTAAGAAGAGGTGGCAAGAATATACAAAAGAACTGTACAAAAAAGGTCTTCACGACCCAGATAATCACGATGGTGTGATCATTCACACTCACCTAGAGCCATACATCCTGGAATGTGAAGTCAAGTGGGTCTTAGGAAATATCACTACGAACAAAGCTAGCGGAGGTGATGGAATTTCAGCTGAGCTATTTCAAGTCCTAAAAGATGATGCTGTGAAAGTGCTGCACTCAATATGCCAGCAAATCTGGGAAACTTGGCAGGGGCCACAGGAATGGAAAAGGTTCATTTTCATTCCAATCCCAAAGAAAGGCAATGTCAAAGAACGCTCAAACTACCACACAATTGTACTCATCTCACACACTAGTAAAGTAATGCTCAGAATTCTCCAAGCCAGGCTTCAGCAATACATGAACTGTCAACTTCCAGATGTTCAACTGGTTTTAGAAAAGGCAGAGAAACCAACCAGAGATCAAATTGCCAACATCCGCTGGATCATCAAAAAAGCAAGAGAGTTCCAGAAAAACATCTATTTCTGCTTTATTGACTATGCCAAAGCCTTTGAAGTGTGGATCACAATAAACTGAAAAATTCTGAAAGAGATGGGAGTACCAGTCCACCTGACCTGCTTCTTGAGAAACCTATATGCAGGTCAGGAAGCAACAGTTAGAACTGGACATGGAACAACAGACTGGTTCCAAATAGGAAAAGGACTATGTCAAGGCTATATATTGTCACTCTGCTTATTTAACTTATATGCAGAGTACATCATGAAAAATGTTGGGCTCGAGGAAGCACAAGCTGGAATCAAGATTGCTGGGAGAAATATCAATAACCTCAGATATGCAGATGACACCACCCTTATGGCAGAAAGTGAAGAGGAACTAAAAAGCCTCTTGATGAAAGTGAAAGAGGAGAGTGAAAACGTTGGCTTAAAGCTCAACATTCAGAAAAGGAAGATCATGGCATCCAGTCCCATCACTTCATGGCAAAGAGATGGGAAAATAGTGGAAACAGTGTCAGACTTTATTTTCGGGGGCTCCAAAATCACTGCAGATGGTGATTGCAGCCATGAAATTAAAAGACGCTTACTCCTTAAAAGGGAAGTTATGACCAACCTAGATAGCATATTAAAAAGTAGAGACATTACTTTGTCCACAAAGGTCCGTCTAGTCAAGGCTATAGTTTTTCCAGTAGTCACGTATGGATGTGAGAGTCAGACTATAAAGAAAGCTGAGTGCCGAAGAATTGATGCTTTTGAACTGTGGTGTTGGAGAAAACTCTTGAGAGTCCCTTGCACTGCAAGGAGATCCAACCAGTCCATCCTAAAGGAAATCAGTCTTGAATATTCATTGGAAGGACTGATGTTGAAGCTGAAACTCCAATACTTTGGCCACCTCCTGTGAAGAGCTGACTCATTTGAAAAGACCCTGATGCTGAGAAAGACTGAAGGCGAGAGGAGAAGGGGACGACAGAGGATGAGATGGTTGGATGGCATCATCGACTCAATGGACATGAGTTTGAGTAAACTCTGGGAGTTGGTGATGGACAGGGAGGCCTGGTGTACTGCAGCTCATGGGGTCACAAAGAGTTGGACATGACTGAACAACTGAACTGAACTGAACTGAATTAAAAACCTCCCAGAAAACAATATCCAGGACCTGAAGGTGTCACATGTGATCTATGAAACATTTTTAAAAATAACATCTATCCTTCTTAAAATATTCCAAAAAATTAAAGAGGAGGGGATCACTCTTAAATTTATTCTATCAGGCTATCTTTACAATGATATCAGTACTATAAAGAGATATTACAGAAAGTTACAGATCATGTTCTTGATGAATATGGTTGAAAAAATTTTCAACAAAATATTAGCAGACAGAATTCAACAATCTATAAAAGGTATCATAAATGATTATCACGTAGCACTGTTCCAGATATGCAAGGATGGTTCAAAATCCACAAATCAATCCACATGATACACCACATTAAAAAAAGGAAGATAAACACAAGATTGTGTCAATAGACAGAAAAAACCTTGACAAAATCTAACATCCATTCACGGTAAATACTCTCAGAAAAATGGGCATAGAGAAAATATATCTCCACATAAGCAAGGCAAACCCTCAGAGGTGGATATCTGAAAGCTTTTTCCTCTAAAATCAGGTCCAAGAGAAGGATGCTCACTCTTGCCACTCCGGTTTAACAATGTGGAAGTCCTAGCCACAGCATTTGGACCAAAAAGTAATGAGACATCCAATGCCTAAGAGAAGCAAAACTGTCACTACTATAGAGAAAGGATACTTTATATAGAAAACCCTAATGTCTCCACCAGAAAACTAATGGATTCAGTGCACACACACACACACACACACACACAATGGAATATTCCTCACCCCTTAAGAATAAAATTTTGCTGCTTCTAACATAGATGGACCTGGAAATCATTCTGTTTAGTGAATTAAGTCAGACAGAGAAAGATAAATACTGTATATTATCCCTTGACATATAGACTCTAAAACTAATACAAATGGATGAAAATAATGGTGTAAAAAAAGACGCTCGCATATAGAGAATAAACTAGTGCTTACCAGTGGGGAGAGAAAGTGGGAAGGGGCAAGACAGAGTAAAGATTTAGAAGTACACATTACTATGTATAAAATAAATAAACTACAAGGACATACTTTACAGCACAGGGAATATAGCCAATAGTTCACAATAACTTTAAACAAAGTATAACCTATATATTGAACCACAATGTTGTACCTCTGCCACTGCTATAATACTGCAAATCAACTATAATTCAATGAATGACATGAAAGAAAAGTTATGCATTGTGATATGTGGTTGTAATGGCAGTCACATTACAATATTTACATGTAACAAATTATCAAATCTTACACTTTAAATTTACACAATGTTATATGTCAAATATATTTCAGTTTTAAAAATCTGCTGAAATACATTATTCTTTCAGTGTATTTTTTATTGTACTTCACTTCAAACTGCTCAATTCTACATGAAAATATTTTAATGTGCTAATCTCCCCGCAAGACTCTTTCTAATAAATACTGCCATCTCTCTTAACAATGTTAACTATAAACTTGTAACTGGCTCCCAAATTCTTACCTGACTTTACCTTTGAGAAGTAACCCGGGTATTCTTTACTCTGTGAGGACATTAATTTCATCCATTTTATTTCTGACTACTGTACACACTGATCCATTTTCATGTATACTTTTATCTATAATTCCATACCTATTTCATTTGTGGGAAATTCGTTCTGTTAGACTGAAAGTAACACATTTGAACACTTTATGATATGCATATCATTTCAAGACATTGTTTATTGCATACATTTGTGAACTCCTTTTCTACAAGGAAACTTCAATGATATGATTTTTTATGAGGTATTCATATTTCATGACAATATATTTCAATTGGTCTTTATATTGAAGAAGACGCTTGGCATGTCCACTACATTATCTTGAAATTCAAAATTTAAATTAGGATTCTGAGGGTGAATAAATGAGCTGGCAATGGCTCAGTATAGAAATAAATAAAATTCACACTTTTCTCATAATAGTAGAGGACTTTGCATTTCTCATCCAGGCAAAGTAGAGCCTGTGTACACTGGAGTCACGGCTCATGAGCAGAAAGGGGCTGACAGTCGGGAAGCACGCTGCTATGATTACAGTCATGTTCACAAAGAACCAGCTGGGCTGAACAAAAAGAGCCAGAAGAACTTGAAAGATGGAGGAAAGAGTATAAAAGTAGACAAAGGTGCCCCCCAGGAGAAGGATGGTTTTAGTAGCTCTGGACTCAGGGGAGGACCTGGAGAAGGCGTCGGTCCTACGAATGTGCTGGACCTGCTGCTTATGTCTGTAGAGGATGAGAACCATGGAGCCTCCGGCCCAGAGCGTGAGCCCCAAACATAAAACATCAGGGAACGACAGCAATGCTGCATACAAGGCGTCTTTGGTTTTTTTATTCTTCTGGTCAGTAAGAATAGTAGAACAGCAGCCAAAATCTCTTTCCTCTGTGATGTTATTGTGACTCCATTTGCCAGTTATATAGATAGGAAAAATAACATTTACCAGCATTTGCAGGATCCAACACAGGAAAATAGAGGGAACAGTGTACTTGGGGGCTGTTACTTTCAGCACTGCCCACCTGGAGTTCCAGGGACTGATTGTGATCACCTGAAAGACACTCAAGAGGCAGATGCTACAGATGGACACTCCCCTCCCCACTCTGTGCAGAAAGAAGAGAAGTTTGCAGCCAAAATCACTGCGGATATGCTTCCACCCAAACACTGCCATTGTCTGGGGGACCCCTTTACAGAGGAGGACCAAGGAGTTGGCCACAATCAGGTGCTTAAGGATCAAATCTGTGGACCTTAACCTGTAACCCGTGACGTGAAGGACGATATAACTGCAAAGGAGTGAGAAATTCCCCAGGATTCCAACCACGGTCTGTGTTAAGATGATCATGCCTATTATGAAAAAGCTGCCGGCCATCCTCTCAGTTCACAGTCACTGGTACTTGTCTCGCGAGTTAGTGTCTCTACGGGAACATCAGGCGTGGGCTGCATGCATCATGTCCACTGAAATCCAATATTCTCCACTTATCCTCAGGTCCCACTTGGAAAATTTTGCTTTATGCTTTTCTGCTACTAGAAGCCTTAAAAGGATTCAATGTATAACACTGAAAGAGCACTTAAAATGCAAAATTACTTGCTGAAGGCACTCCATGCTATCACTTCATTCTTCACAAATCCACAAGCCTGGGATTTCTGTGACTTCAATATTTTCAGGGAAAGGTAACACAGAAAGGTTAGGTATTTGTTGAGATCTGCTGCACAGGGCAGAGTGAAGACTTTAGAAACTCATTAGGCTGGTCAAGAGAGTGCACTGAACTACCAGCTCTGCCAAAAACCAGTTAGTTGTATTCAAATAATAATCCATACCCATATTTAGTTTTGATTCCACAACTTCTTAACTTGATTTTAGACCAATGGTCTTTTATATTTTTATTATAAGAAGATTCCTTTTTTGTAAAGCTTTATTCTTTAGGGCATTATGTATTATGCATTAGGTTTTAGATATCTTAATACATATATATGGATTGCTGGCAGTAGAATATGGCATATGGCAGGAACCTGCCCAAGATAATGTAATGTCATGAAGATGAGAATGGCTCAGTATTGGGATGGTATTAGGATGCTTTTATGTCTGAAAAGCAGGTATAATGTACCTATCACAGGAATTATTGAATAAGCACAAGTAACATTGTAAACTTTGAGCCATATAACACTAATACATGATAAAAGAGTGCAAAAACTGAATTATTGCTATTTTCAATTCATATACTTATCTATTTGTTAATTCCAGAGCTAAGCAAAAATAGCAACAAAGAAATAATATTTGCGTATGCCACTGACATACCAGACATATGTGTAAAATAGCATCTGCAAGGCATGTATTCTTGTGTATTTTATAAATTCAGAGACTGGATTTTTGGATTGATAGCAGCCTATTTAAAAAAAAAAAGAATCAACATGCTAGGAGAGTGCCAGCTGCTGCCTCTAACTTACAATTACCACGTCAACTGTTCTTTAAATCTAAGAATGACAGTAACCTCACCAGAATTAACACACTACAGAGGTTTTCAGTTCAGGCAAAGTTACTGTCTACACTAATTGCATCAGACATCCAGGACTGGAGCAACCCTTTCTATTCAAGTCGTTTTCATTTAGATACACTTTCTGCATGGGATTAGATGATTTCTTCAGATCCATCATACATTTTATTGCAACCCTGTATGGATTGGTGGTAAACTTCTAGTCATCCTGAACATGGAGTCTATAATTCCTATAAGGTAGACTCAACAGTAGATTGATTTTACAAATGTATTTTACCACTTAAAATACAATTTTTTAAGTTGAGAAAAATATCTTTATTGGAATTATGCCATGTGTGCAGTTTCATTCTTTGTCTAGAAAAGGCTTTGATGGACATGAATGAGTTAAATCCAAGAGCTTTAACTCAGTGAGAAGCAAAGCTTTTTTCAGTATAGTTAACAAATAGCTTAAATATTACCAAATGATAGACCAATACTTATTTGCAAATAACATTTCCCCAATGTGGACTAGGATCCTTTTCATCACAAATATTTTTAAGAACCTTAAAAATCAGGTTTTGATGTAACTTGGATTGAGTCACAACAGAAACAATCAGAGGATTACATTTGATTGCATGAAGGGTCTTTAGAGATTGCTGTGGGTTCTAGAAATCCATCTCTCAATATTAGCTCAGCTCATGCCTCAGACTTACACCATACTGCCCACTGTCGGCACTGAATCCAGTTACTACACAGAAGATTGCCTTTGTCTGATATGATCTCTTCTCCAGACTCTTGATCTGACTTTCTCTTACAGACTCTTCTGCTTAGAATGAGATGGAAAATACTTACCTGACACCTTCCTGCTATCAGGAGAGTGGGCTTCCTGGTGGTCATTATACCCAGTGTCTGTGTGGGAAGGAGGCAACTGGATCCTGAAATATGGGTTTGAGATGCTGTGTCCTCCCCTCCCCTCCCATCAGAGCTGCAATTATCATTTCACCTGCAGCAGCAATGGGAGTGCAGGCCTGGGATCTGAGAACATTTCTGGAAACTTTTCTCTCAGTTGTTAATTACTGGAAACAATTACAAGTTTCTAGTTAACACCCTTAGGAGACTAAAGGAGTGTTTCTAAGAGCCTTCTTAATTTCCATGATCCCTGGGGGCAGACAGGGTCTCACATTGAGGAAAGCGGGACTTTCTGAAGTCACACACTTAAGGGACTGGCATAAACTGTGTGTCCCTCTGCATTCTTTACTTCCCTGAGATGTTTCTCTACCCTGAAACCAGAGCTCTCCTAATCTTCAGACAGTTAAACTGAATGATCAATTAAAGTGTTGTTAGAGAAATGGAATGGGACAAAATCCCTGGGAAAAACATTCAAAGAGATACAAGTAAAAGGAAGAACAGGACACATCACTCATTATAGAAAATGTCAGCACAAATCAGAGCCAGTTAATTGGATGCTTTGCATAAATCAATGCCAATCAATATGGAGATGTTGTAGGAAAATTTACTTTATGATTATTCACCTGCATTAGCAATTTGAATCAAACACAGAACAATATGGGGCTTCCCATATTGTAAAGCATCTGCCTGCAATGCAAGTTCAATCCCTGGGCTGGGAAGATCCCCTGGAGATGGAAATGGCAACACACTCCAGTATTCTTGCCTTGAGAATTCCATGGACAGAGGAGCCTGGTGGGCTACAGTCCATGGGGTTGCAAAGAGTCAGACATGATTGAGCAACTGACACACAACAGAACAATATACATGGGAAAAAATGAGAAGGTTCAAAATGAGTGTCTCACAAATGAGCACTTAGGTCTGATGGCTCAACAGACAGATTCTACCATTCTTGTAAATATCAGATGAACCAATGCTCAATTACTTCATTCAAAGAGATAAAATAGTTACCACAGTGCTCTACATTAATTAATTAATTGTGCTATTTTTCCAGAATGAGCACTTGGTACTCTGATAATTAAGAAATATAAATTAGGACTTGCAAGAAATCTGTTTTTTTTTTTTTTTCATAAAATACATCTACATTTGATGCAGCATCATGATGCAATCACTGCCAATTTTCAAGTTAGGGATTTGGAGCCATACTTGGTGGTCAACCAAGTCTGCACACAAACTCATTTAAACACAGGCAGACGCAAACACCCATGTGCATTAATACTCACATACTTATGTATATAGTACTTGCACAATTATAGTTTAAAGCTCACAAACACTTGTGCACATGCTCACCACACACAAACTCACATCTTATTCCTAAACACATGACACACATTCATATGAACTCACACGGTCACGTTCACCTTCATAAAATCAACTCACCTGGTCCCTGTGTATCTCTGGACGATGATTTCATATACAGAAGAACAGGTGTATCTCCAGACTTCTGGATGCAGGAAAAAGGCATCCTTTCCTCTGCTTGTAATCCTTTCACCACAGACAATATTTGCTATAAGCTGCCTTAAAATTGGGCTTCCCTGGTGGCTCAGCTGGTAAAGAATCTGCCTGCAATGTGGGAGACCTGGGTTCGATCCCTGGGTTGGGAAGATCCCCTGGAGAAGGGAACGGCTACTCACTCCAGTATTCTGGCCTGGAGAATTCCATGGACTCTATGGTCCATGTGAGCATTACCTCCTCATGGGTCAGTGGGTAAGAAAGATAACATGTTTCAGGGTATACCAGTGAATGGGTATGTATTCATACCCAAATAAAACCATGGTGGAGAAAGCCTGGAGTGAAGACATAAAGTCTGTATGGAAACACAGAAGAAGACCCTGAATAGCCAAAACAGTCTTGAGAGGGAAAAGCAAAGCTGGAGCTATCTTGCTCCCAATTTCAAACTACACTATAAAGCTACAGGCATCAAAACAGTGTGGTACTGACACAAGATCAATGGCCACATAGATCAATGGAACAGAATAAATAGAACAGAAATGAATCTACACTTACTGGTCAATTTCTCTATGACAAAGGAGGCAAGCAGATACAACAGGACAAAGACAGCCTCTTCAGTAGATGGTGTTGGGAAACGGAACAGCTACATGCAAAACACTCAAACTGAAATAGTTTCTTATATCATATACAAAAATAAACTGGTATATACATACAATGGAATATTATTTAGGCTTAAAAGGAGGAAATAATGATATATACCACAACATGGATAAACTTTGAGGATACTATATAAAGTGAAATAAACCAGTCACAAAAAGACAAACACTGTATGACTCCACTTTTATGAGATATTTATCGTAGTAAAAATCACAGCAATAAAAGCAGGAAGGCAGTTGTTAGGGTACTGAGGAAGGAGAGATGGGGAGTTACTGTTTCAGTTTTGCAAGATGAAATGAATTCTCTATCTTGTTTTCTATCTTCTCTTTTGATGAGTAGAAGCACTTAACTTCAATACAAGCTCATTTGTCATGTCCTCCTTTATAGTCGATATTTTTGCTCTGTTTAAGAACAGTCTTTTCCTATTAGAGCTCAGAAATGTTCTCTGTTTTCTTCTAAAAACATCATTTTATATCTTCAAAATTTACATCAGCAATCTATTCAGAATAATTTGTTATATATGTTAGTAACAACTTGTCTCTTTACACTTCAAGATAACACACTTCCACTTCTTCTGAAAATGCTGTGCTTGCCTTGCTTTTTATTTGCTGTCATCTATCATTGCCTCATCCAGTTTGACATTGCCTCACCCTTGGAACTGGTTTTCTGACAGATTTCCTGATGATCCCATCTCTTCTTGTCTCTTCCAGTATTTACAACCCCAGTGTGCCACAGTCAGTCAAGTTTAGTCTTGGGACCAGAAAGCTTCAGTGGGCCTGTTTGTTTAGAAGGTTGATTAGGCTCATGTTTTAAAGGGAAAGTTGCACTGTGCTGAGAGACAAGTTTTGCTCTAAGTTTCTTCACGGCTTGTGTCAGCTTCTGTCCTAAATTATCTTTTCAAGAACTTTTCATATAACAACCAGCTTCAGATAATGTCTACAGTATATTCTCCAGGGAAAAGGACAGGTTAATTACTTGATCAGCATAATAAAAACAATGCTTTCGTCTGAGGCAAAATTTGGGCAGATTTGTTCGTAACCAACATTAAAATATTTGGATTTCTTAACCTTCACATCTTCACTTATGATGTAAACCTATTATGCGTGTTTTGGGCCTCTTTTTATCACCTCTGAGAAGCCTGATACAGACAAGAAGAACAAATGAAAACACAAAGCTCTTGCTGTTCTTGTGCCACGAATAACAAAATCTTTCTTCTCAGACCCAGGAGTCTCATGCCTTCTGACAGCATCCATGAAGTTGACAGGATAATTTGTTATCTTGCATGTAGGGTAAAATCTAAGACATTTCTTCACATTCTTTAATAGCCATGATGATAAGGATGTAAGGCTGAGAGAGACATCACTTTCTCACAGAGAAAATTATAAAGATCTCACACAATCTTGGTTAGGGGATACGAGAATGCTTCCTGGAACAAGTGGAAATCTTCTTACCCAAGTTCTGGGTAATGTGGGAAAATGACAGTTCTTTCAACAAATGAGCCTGGGAAAATTGATATCCACATGCAAAAGAAGAAAGTTGGACCCTTACTTAACACTACATACAAAAATTAACTCAAAATGGATCAAAGACCTAAATGTAAGACCTAAAACAATAAAATTCTTAGGAGAAAATACAGGGCAAAAGTTTACATTAGACTTGGCAATGATTTCTTTGGATTTGATACTAAAAGCACAGGTAACACAAACTGAACCTTCCTGAAATTTAAGAAGCTTTTGTATATCAAAGACAGAATCATCAGAGTAAAAAGAGAATTCACTGAATAAGAGAAAATATTTGCAAATCATATACCTGATAAGACATTAATATCCAAAATATGGAGAAAACTCTTAAACAAAAACAAACAAAAAAAAAAACCCAGAAATAACCCAATTCAGAACTTGGGAAAGGACGTTTCTCCATAGAAGATATACAAATGACAAATAAGCACATGAAAAGATGATCAACATCACTATCCATCAGGGAATGCAGATCAAAACTACAATGATATGCCATCTTGCAGCCATTAAGATAGCTCCTATCAAAGCAATAGAAAACAACAAGTGAAGACAAGAATGTGGAGAAATTGGAAGGACTTCTATGCACTGTTGGGCAAGAAATGTAAGATGGCACAGCCATTGGAAAACAGGATGGCAGCTCCTCAGGAAATTAAAAATAGAATTACTGTATGATGGAGCAATTCTACTTCTGGGTATCTATACAAAAGAATCAGAAGCAGGGTCCCAAATAGATGTTTGATAGCTAAAACATGGAAACAACCCAACAGTTCATCAATAGATGAACAGATAAGTAAAAGACAGTATAGACATAAAATGTAAAAGAAAGGAAATTCTGCAATATAATGCAAGGAGAATGAAACTTGAGAAATGTGAACAGGAAAGGAAAATCTCACCAGAATGTTGTCGGGTGACCAGCAGGGGGAGCACTCACACATGTACCGCTGGATCGCAATACAGATCCCAGCAAGAAGAGATGTTACCTTGCATTTTGAAGTGACACTACTTTACTACCACCACTAGCAACAGGAAGCCAGACAACAGCTCAACCAATGAGAGACTGTCACAACTCAATGAAAAGCCACTGCACTTTGAACTCCCAGTTTCCTCCAATGGACTTTTTGTTTATAACAGCCCCTCGCAACTGCCTCTTCTCCTTTATAAAAGTTTCCTCTTACTTGCTTTACTGGACTTCTGTATGTTTCGCCAGAGTTTGCTTGTCCCAAATTGCAATTCTGTGTTGCTCCTGCATAAACCCACTGGTCTGGTAAAATGCTGTTTTGTTGTTTTCGGTTAACAAGGGCATTATGCTAGGAGAAATAGACCAATCACAAAAGGACAAATACTGTATGATTCCACGGATGTGATACCCTTAAAGGTAGTCAAAATCATAAGAGACAGAAAGTAGAGGAGTAGTTTCCAGGGACTGGGGAAAGGGGAAATGAGAAGTTAATGAATTGTTGTTTAATGGGCATAGAGTTTCAGTTTTACAAGATGAAATGAATTATGGAGCTGGATATGGTGATGTTTGCATAACATTATGGATATATTTAATACCACTGATCTGTACAATTTTAAATGGTTAAAATGGTAAATTTTATGAGTATTTTTTACTACGATTTTTCAAATCTCAAAAAATATATGCAGGGTCTTGTCAAAAAAAAAAAAAGAAATCTAGTAAAGACATGAATTTGAGCAAACTCCGGGAGATAGTGGACAGGGAAGCCTGGCGTGCTGAAGTCCATGGGGTTGCAAAGAGTCAGAACGACTGAGAAACTGAACAACAGTAAAGACCCACCCCCAGGACCTGGCTCCAGAAGTCCTTCCCTCTTCTCTCTCAAGATTTTAAACATTACATATTTGTGAGTGAGTGGGATTACAGGCTTTATAGAGCTGAGTTCCCCCTTTCCCCGCCCCAGCCTCCAGAAGAGTAAAAGAAAAGTAGCTCCATGTGTTGCAAAATTAGAACTAGAAGTTTGAGTTGCCTAGACTCTGACTTCAGAAGGGTGGAGGGAAACCTGTGGCCCTGATATTCTTCACGGCAAGTAGCTGCCCCCTGCCACAGTGGAGGCTGAGGACTGGAATCTGATCCCCACCCTAGAGCTTAGCCTTAATGGAAATGAAGAGCTGTTCCCATTCTGCTGTTCCCTTACCCTGTGTGCATATAACCTACAGTATTAGGGAAAATAGACCTTCCAGCTCCAAGTGTGGGGAAGCAGGAGAGCTACTAAGAACCCCACCGTGGGCCTTGTTCAGCTCCTTGTCCCAGATGAAAAGTGTTGAGAGGTTACTGCCCTTCCTTCCTGTCTCAACCTAGAGTTTGGGCAAACAATTCTGTGAGAAGGGTAACGATGCATGAACAAGTCTACAGTAGCCCCGGCTATTTGACTGCTGGACCCCGGCCAGAATGAGCACAGGGCAGGCCTTTGAAAACTGGAGGGGGAAAGAAGATGTGCTATTTGCAGGCTTGGACAAGAGATCTTTTCCTATGTCCGAGCAGCTTCCAGGTCTCTTTCCAGCCACTGGATAGAAGTGGCTTCCAAGCTAGGTACATCGAACTTGAGCCCTGATGTGGGCAAATTCTCCCCATGCCCTCTCTCTACAAGGCAGTGCAACTCCAAAGAGGTTCAGGTTCAGGGGTGTTTTCCCAGAATCAGAGGCATTGTTGTTGCTGCAGTTTAGCAAATGTCATCAGTGTCAAGGAGAAGTAATTCTGGAAGGGTACCAGATGGAGGTATGATCTGGAGATATATATGTGTGTGAATGTGTGTGTGTGTGTATATATATACATATATATATATATATTTTTAATGTGGATCCTGGGAAGAGCAAGTAAAGCCTAAATATATGTTGGGATCTGTCTTCTGATGTTACCCCATCTGGAAACAGTATGATCTTGACCCTGACATCTCCCCCTTGGTGGCACCATGGGAAAGGGGAGACCCTCCCTATGCAGACTACATGCCTGTCATGACGATTTCATTGTGAGGTAAAGAAATCCTCCAGTAGTGGTGGGAGTGTTCATGAGGGAAGCACATGCTGCCTTAGGGGAAAATGAGGCAGACAATGAGAAAGAGGCTGAGGTAGAATGCCTCAGAAATGAATAAAGTGGGGCAAAGAATGGCCAGTCTGGTGGCAATGAATGAAAACATCCCCATCATCTTCATCTTCACCATCTACTCACACACACTAAAGGATCCAGGTGCCACGTCCTTGTGGCTCCGTGGTAAACTCCAGACCACACTGATGCATCCCTGCCTAAGTGTGTGTGGAACTTGTCTTTGAGCACAGAGATGTGAGATGTCTTCAGGCCTGTCACCACTCATTTGGGAAGATGAACCTGGTGCCTTCCATCCACACCTGATGACAGTATGCAAGATCTTGTCCTTCACCTGGACAGTTTGCACATCAGGACAAGGTGCCCTCGTGTGGCCCTTATCTGCTTGGGCAGCCATGGTAATTCTCCAGCGCTTGTGGGCTCCGTCGCTTCAATCATGTCTGACTGAGATACCATGGACTATAGCCCGTCAGGCTTCTCTGTCCATGGGGTTCTCTAGGCAAGAATACTGGAGTGGCTTGCCATGCCCTTCTCCAGGGGATCATCTTAACCCAGGGATCAAAACCACATCTCCCGTGTCTCCTGCCTTGCAGGTGCTTTCTTTACCCACTGAGCCACCCAAGACACCCACATCTCATGCACCACAGGCAGACCTCCTGAGAGCACAGTGATTCTAGGGCTCTGCTAGAACCTCTACCCAGACATTTAAGTTAAAGCAGCCAAAGGTACCAAATGGCTCCCCAAACTCATCCACTTTCAGGTCATCTAGGTTGAAGTAGTTGGAGGGCTGAATGGAGAAGCTGGTGGTTAAAAAAAAAAAAATTTCCAGCCAAAGTGGAGTCATAAATAGGGAGATAATTTAAGTGTGGCGGTTCTCATGAACAGTGTCATGGAAGAGATGAGTGATGCACCATTGCTGGTTTGGGCCTGCAGGGGACGAGGAATTAGAGCCACCCTGGTCTCTTCACTGTGATGGGATCAAGGACCTGGAGCAGCAAACTGCACCTTTTAAAGAAAGGCTCAGGCTTACACAGCAAGCAGAGCCTGTGGGCTGGGGTGCTGCTCATAGCAATACATTTATCACCACGCATTCATCATTTTATTCTCCCAATGTGAAGTTCACAGAAGCCAAGTCACCCTCCAGGTGGAGAACATAGGACTGGAGAAAAGGGAGGATGGGCCCCCATGGCCAGTGACCTTTGCCACGCACCCCACGGCTGAAGCACTTCTCAAGTGTGAGTGGGTGGATGAGAAGGACGATGTGACCAACCTCAGGTCACATTAAGTGGGAAATTTTTTCCAAAAAATGAGCCATAAAGAATATGTTGAGCTATATTCAGTAGACTATCTGTAAATTTGTTAGTCATTCTGGAATTATTACAGGTGTTGTATATGCCTTCCTGATATATGGAATGTATAACTAACATATAATCTACTTATGATACTTTTATATCTTATATATTTCATTAAAAACTAAGATTTCCAGCATACAAGACAAAAGAAGTATTCTAAACATAAAATCAAACAGGTCTGGGTTGTGGTCAGACATTCTGCACTTCTAACAAGCTTCTGGGGGCAGCTGAGGCTGTTGGTCCATTCTGGATTCTGAGTATCAAGATTCTAAGGTTCTCACATTAACCATGAGGATGAAGGTCTTGATGTTAAACTTTAATTTGTTGGCTATGTGTGTGGTAATTTCTAGGGCAGAGGTTCTCAGCCAGGAGGGATTTTGCCTTCCACCGTGTATGCCATACTGGAGACATTTCTGTTCACAGAAGAGGGGTGGTGCAGACTAGTGAGTGGACGCTAGGGATGCTGACAAACTTCCTAAAGCACAGCCTCCACAAGAAACTATCCAGCTGAAAACCTCAGTGAGTACTTAGGTGGGGAAATACTGCCCTAGGGGAACCTCTAAAAAGCAAGCAGAGTTGGTGGATTCCAAACCAGAAGAGGGGAGAAATGAACTGGTAAAATAAATCCTAAGTCAATCAGCAAAGAGGTGATTAGAAAAAGAAACATATCCATTCATCTGCTGATGTACATCTAGGTTGCTTCCATGTCCTGGCTATTATAAACAATGCTGCGATGAACATTGGGGTACACGTGTCTCTTTCAATTCTGGTTTCCTCAGTGGGTATGCCCAGCAGTGGGATTGCTGGGTCATAAGGCAGTTCTATTTGCAGTTTTTTAAGGAATCTCCACACTGTTCTCCATAGTGGCTGTACTAGTTTGCATTCCCACCAACAGTGTATGAGGATTCCCTTTTCTCCACACCCTCTCCAGCATTTATTGCTTGTAGACTTTGGATAGCAGCCATTCTGACTGGTGTGAAATGGTACCTCATTGCAGTCTTGATTTGCATTTCTCTGATAATGAGTGATGTTGAGCATCTTTTCATGTGTTCTTTAGCCATCTGTATATCTTCTTTGGAGAAATGACTATTTAGTTCTTTGGCCAATTTTTTGATTGGGTCATTTATTTTTCTGGAATTGAGCTGCATGAGTTGCTTGTATATTTTTGAGATTAGTTGTTTGTCAGTTGCTTCATTTGCTATTATTTTCTCACATTCTGAAGGCTTTTTCACCTTGCTTATAGTTTCCTTTGTTGTGCAGAAGCTTTTAATTTTAATTAGATCCCATTTGTTTATTTTTGCTTTTATTTCCAGTATTCTGAGAGGTGGGTCATAGAGGATCAGACGAATGGATAAGAAAACTGTGCTACATATACACAATGGAGTATTACTCAGCCATTAAAAAGAGTACATTTGAATCAGTTCTAATGAGGTGGATGAAACTGGAGCCCATTATACAGAGTGAAGCCAGAAAGAAAATCACCAATACAATATCAGTTCAGTTCAGTTCAGTTCAGACACTCGGTCGTGTCTGACTCTTTGCAACCCCATGAATTGCAGCACGCCAGCCCTCCCTGTCCATCAACTCCCAGAGTTCACTCAGACTCACACCCATCGAGTCAGTGACGCCATCCAGCCATTTCATCCTCGGTCGTCCCCTTATCCTCCTGCCCCCAATCCCTCCCAGCATCAGAGTCTTTTCCAATGAGTCAGCTCTTAACATCAGGTGGCCAAAGTACTGGAGTTTCAGCTTTAGCATCATTCCTTCCAAAGAAATCCCAGGGCTGATCTCTTTCAGAATGGACTGGTTGGATCTCCTTGCAGTCCAAGGGACTCTCAAGAGTCTTCTCCAACATCACAGTTCAAAAGCATCAGTTCCTCGGTGCTCAGCCTTCTTCACAGTCCAACTCTCACATCCATACATGACTAGTGGAAAAACCATAGCCTTGACTAGACGGACCTTAGTCGGCAAAGTAATGTCTCTGCTTCTGAATATGCTATCTAGGTTGGTCATAACTTTTCTTCCAAGGAGTAAGCGTCTTTTAATTTCATGGCTGCAATCACCATCTGCAGTGATTTTGGAGCCCCCCAAAATAAAGTCTGACACTGTTGCCACTGTTTCCCTATCGATTTCCCATGAAATGATGGGACTGGATGCCATGATCTTCGTTTTCTGAATGTTGAGCTTTAAGCCAACTTCTTCACTCCCCTCTTTCACTTTCATCAAGAGGCTTTTTAGTTCCTCTTCACTTTCTGCCATAAGGGTGGTGTCATCTGCATATCTGAGGTTATTGATATTTCTCCCAGCAATCTTGATTCCAGCTTGTGCTTCTTCCAGCCCAGCGTTCCTCATGATGTACTCTGCATAGAAGTTAAATAAGCAGGGTGACAATATACAGCCTTGATGTACTCCTTTTCCTATTTGGAACCAGTCATTGTTCCAAGTCCAGTTCTAACTGTTGCTTCCTGACCTGCATACAGATTTCTCAAGAGGCAGGTCAGGTGGTCTGGTATTCCCATCTCTTTCAGAATTTTTCACAGTTTATTGTGATCCACACAGTCAAAGGCTTTGGCATAGTCAATAAAGCGGAAATAGATGCTTTTCTGGAACTCTCTTGCTTTTTCCATGATCCAGCGGATGTTGGCAATTTGATCTCTCGTTCCTCTGCCTTTTCTAAAACCAGCTTGAACATCAGGAAGTTCATGGTTCACGTATTGCTGAAGCCTGGCTTGGAGAATTTTGAGCATTACTTTACTAGCATGTGAGATGAGGGCAATTGTGTGGTAGTTTGAGCATTCTTTGGGATTGGAATGAAAACTGACCTTTTCCAGTCCTGTGGCCACTGCTGAGTTTTCCAAATTTGCTGGCATATTGAGTGCAGCACTTTCACAGCATCATCTTTCAGAATTTGAAATAGCTCAACTGGAATTCCATCACATCCACTAGCTTTGTTCATAGTGATGCTTTCTAAGGCCCACTTGACTTCACATCCCAGAATGTCTGGCTCTAGATGAGTGGTCACACCATCGTGATTATCCAGGTCATGAAGATCTTTTTTGTACAGTTCCTCTGTGTATTCTTGCCATCTCTTCTTAATATCTTCTGCTTCTGTTAGGTCCATACCATTTCTGTCCTTTATCGAGCCCATCTTTGCATGAAATGTTCCCTTGGTAACTCTAATTTTCTTGAAGAGATCTCTAGTCTTTCCCATTCTGTTGTTTTCCTCGATTTCTTTGCATTGATCACTGAAGAAGGCTTTCTTATCTCTTCTCGCTATTCTTTGGAACTCTGCATTCAGATGCTTACATCTTTCTTTTTCTCGTTTGCTTTTTGCTTCTTTTCTTTTCACAGCTATTTGTAAGGCCTCCCCAGAGAGCCATTTTGCTTTTTTGCATTTCTTTTCCATGGGGATGGTCTTGATCCCTGTCTCCTGTACAATGTCACGAACCTCAGTCCATAGTTCATCAGGCACTCTATCTATCAGATCTAGGCCCTTAAATCTATTTCTCACTTCCACTGTATAATCATAAGGGATTTGATTTAGGCCATACCTGAATGGTCTAGCGGTTTTCCCTGCTTTCTTCAATTTAAGTCTGAATTTGGTAATAAGGAGTTCATGATATGAGCCACAGTCAGCTCCTGGTCTTGTTTTTGTTGACTGTTTAGAGCTTCTCCATCTTTGGCTGCAAAGAATATAATCAATCTCATTTCAGTGTTATCCATCTGGTGATGTCCATGTGTAGAGTCTTCTCTTGTGTTGTTGGAAGAGGGTGTTTGCTATAACCAGTGCATTGTCTTGGCAAAACTCTATTAGTCTTTGCCCTGCTTCATTCTGCATTCCAAGGCCAAATTTGCCTGTTACTCCAGGTGTTTCTTGACTTCCTACTTTTGCATTCCAGTCCCCTATAATGAAAAGGACATCTTTTGGGGGTGTTAGTTCTAAAAGGTCTTGTAGGTCTTCATAGCACCATTCAACTTCAGCTTCTTCAGCATTACTGGTTGGGGCATAGACTTGGATTACCGTGATATGGAATGGTTTGCCTTGGAAAGGAACAGAAATCATTCTGTCGTTTTTGAGACTGCATCCAAGTACTGCATTTCGGACTCTTTTGTTGACCATGATGGCTACTCCATTTCTTTTGAGGGATTCCTGCCCACAGTAGTAGATATAATGGTCATCTGAGTTAAATTTACCCATTCCAGTCCATTTTAGTTCACTGATTCCTAGCATGTCGATATTCACTCTTGCTAACTCTTGTTTGACCACTTCCAATTTGCCTTGATTCATGGACCTGACATTCCAGGTTCCTATGCAATATTGCTCTTTACAGCACTGGACCTTCCTTCTATCACCAGTCACATCCACAGCTGGGTATTGTTTTTGCTTTGGCTCCATCCCTTCATTCTTTCTGGAGTTATTTTTCCACTGATCTCCAGTAGCATATTGGGCCCCTACTGACCTGGGGAGTTCCTCTTTCAGTATCCTATCATTTTGCCTTTTCATACTGTTCATGGGGTTCTCAAGGCAAAAATACTGAAGTGGTTTGCCATTCCCTTCTCCAGCAGACCACATTCTGTCAGACCTCTCCACCATGACCCGCCCGTCTTGGGTTGCCCCTCGGGCATGGCTTGGTTTCATTGAGTTAGACAAGGCTGTGGTCCTAGTGCAATTAGATTTAATTTTCTGTGAGTATTGTTTCAGTGTGTCTGCCCTCTGATGCCCTCTTGCAACACCTACCATCTTACTTGGGTGGAATTTAGAAAGATGGTAATGATAACCCTGTATGCAAGACAGCAAAAGAGACACAGATGTATAGAACAGATTTTTGGACTCTGTGGGAGAGGGAGAGGGTGGGATGATTTGGGAGAATGGCATTGAAACGTATAATATCATGTAAGAAACGAACTGCCAGTCTAGGTTCGATGCAGGATAGAGGAAGCTTGGGGCTGGTGCACTGGGATGACCCAGAGAGATGGATGGGGAGGGACGTGGGAGAGGGGTTCAGGATTGGGAACTCATGTACACCCGTGGCAGATTCATGTTGATGTATGGCAAAACCAATACAGTATTGTAAAGTAAAATAAAGTAAATTTTTAAAAATTTTAAAAATTAAAAAAAGAAACATAGAAGAATAGAAGAAATAGAAAGCATAAAGGGAGGCAGCAGATTTAGGTGCAAATATATTCATTAAGTATATTAAGTATAACTGGAATTAAGTATCAGTTAACAAAGATCATCAGACTAGATTTTCCAAAAATATGCCATTTATAATTGCTATATATAAAACCTAAGGATGCAGAAAGTTTTAAAGTAAAAGGATGGAAAAAGCATGGCATGAAAATACTAATGAAAAGAAGCTGATGCATCTATATTAATTTCAGAGAAACAAGACTTGACATGAAAAGGTCTTGCTCGGTATAAAGAAGCAGTTTCATAATGATAAAAGACTGAATTCACCAAAAATACAAAAAAAAATCTTCATTTTATGCCTCTATAAACATGGCTTCAAAATATATAAAGCAAAAATAAAACAAGAAGAGCAGGCAATTCTATAATTAAAAGTGGGAGTTAAGCAATTTCCTTAGTATTAATTTGTTAAAAGCTGCATTAATTTAGAAATGAATAGCAGGTCTGCCTACCACAAACAATAAACCTGGCCTTTTGGACTTTGTAGAATGTTGCTTCCATTGCTGACTACACCTCTTAAAGACACAAAAGGATTTATAAAACTGAACCAAATATTGGGCCTAAAGTAAGTCTTGGCTGTAATCAAAGGATTTTTATAAATACCAAACATATCCTCCAATTATAGTGCAATGAAGATAGAAATTGATAGCGAATGTGTTAGAAAGTCTTCTTGAAAACAGCACGTGAAACAGTCATCCCTCAGTATACATGGGTTAACCCCAGAATCCCCCATGAATACCAAAATCCATGTATGCTTGAGCCCCTTATGTTTAACAATTGCACACAACCTACACACATCCTCTGTATACTTTAAATCATCTCTAGATTACTTATAATACCTACTGCAATGTAAATGACTCAATGGACATGAGTTTGAGCAAACTCTTGGAGACAGTGAAGTACAGGGAAGCCTGGTGTGCTGCAGTCCATGGGGTTGCAGAGAGTTGGACACAACTGAGCGACTGAACAACAAATGCAGCAAGTACAAATTCTGATGTTTGAAACTTTCTGGAATTTTTGACCCAAGGGTATGGAGGGTGGAGAGGGGCGAAAACAATTCTATTTTATTCTTACAAACCCACTTACCTAAACCAGGGTAGACAGATAGGGCTTGGTGGTGACTGCTTTTCATAGAGACATAATTCATATACCATAAAACTCATCCTATTATAGGGCACAACTGCATAGGTGTTATTTATCAAGTGGGGGAACCATCTCCACTAACTCCAGGACATTTCATCACCTCCAGAAGAAACCTGATACCCACTAAGGAATCACTTTCCATTGCCCACCCCCTACCCGCTGACCTCAGCTACTTTGTCTCTACAGATTTACCAATCTGGACATGTCCTGTAAATGACAGCACACCACATACAGCCTTTTGTGTCTGGCTCCTTTCGCTTAGCACAACGTTTTTTGGTTTTTTGTTTGTTTGTTTTCAGGTTCCAACATGTTGTAGCACATGTCAGTCCTTATTTTTATAGCTACGAAATATCCATTATATGGATACATTTACCCATTCATCAGTTGATAAACATTCGAATGGGTTCCACATTTTGACTTGCGAACAATCTTACCAACATTTGTGTGCGAGCTCTTGTGTGGCCACGTTTTCAGTTCCCTCAGGAATATGCCTTGCAGTGGAATTGGCTTGGTAATGTTTTCCAAAGCGGGGTCCAGCATTTTACATCCTCATCAGCAGTATGAGGATTCCAGTACCTCCACATCCTCACCAAACACCTGTTATCATCTGCAATAATGCAAGTGATTTTCATGTTGATCCTGTATCCTGCCCACCTTGCTAAACATGGTTGCCGCTGTGCTGTGCTCTGTTGTGTTTGACTCTCTGTGGTCCCATGGACTGTAGCCCGCCAGGCTCCTCTGCCTGTGGAATTTTCCAGGCAAGAATACTGGAGTGGGTTGCCATTTCCTTCTCCAGGGGAATCTGGCTACCCAGGTCAAACCTGCATCTCTTAAATCTTCTGCATTGGTAGGTGGATTCTTTACCACTAGCACCACCTGGGAAGCCCAAACAGTGGAGTTTTGTGTTTTTTTTCCTTAGTTGATTTGTTAGGATTTCTTATGTATAAGATCATGTCACCTGCAAAGTTTTACTTCTTCCTTTCCAATTTGTAAGCCTTTGCTTTTCCTTGACTAAATATTCTGGCTAGAATTTCCAGTATGGTCTGCAGAAGTGGCAAGAATGTTTTATTCCTGAGTATTGTTAACTGTGGGGTTTTGGAGATGCCTTTTATCAGTTTAAGGAGGTTCCCTTCTATTCCTAGTTTGAGTGTTTTTAATCACAAAAGGGGTTAGATTTTGCCAAATAGTTTTTCTGCATCAGTTGAGATGATCATGTGGTTCTCTCTGTATTTTATTCTGATATGCTGTATTACATTGATTTTCTTGACATTAAACTAACCTTTAATGTTTGAGATAAATTATATTTGGTCATGGTATACAATTCTTTTTATACGCTGCTGAATTCAGGCTGTCAGCATTTTTGCATCTATGTTTCTAAGAGATAAATGCTCTGTAGATTTCATTTGTTTTCGTCTGGCTTTAGGTATCAGCGCAATATTGGCCTCAAAGTAAGCTGGGAAGTGCTTCCTCCTCTTCTGTTTTTGGAAGAGTTTGAGAAGAACTGGTTATTAACTTTGCAAGTGTTTTGGCAGATCTCAGTGAAGCCATCGGGGCCTGTGCTTCTCTCTGTGGATGCTTTTTATTATTGATTCAATATATTCCATGTATTCCAAACACAAGGACATTTCTGCTGTACTTTCTATTCCACAGAAAAGGGATAATACTCTACACAGCAGTCCAAGTCAGCTTTTGTCAGTAGAGTAGTTCAGGTCAGATCAGGTTCTGCCCCCAGTGATTCACATAAAAGAATTTCTGCAATGCGCATCACGGTTTCCGCAGTGCTACGCCAGCCACGGCCCGCTCGGCCTCATCTAACTTGTAGGGCCAGCTTCCGTCTTTGGCTGGGCTGAAGAGGATCTTAAACTACCAGAGGAAACTGAGGCATTTTCTTTCCTCTGGGAGGTTTGTGGAGTTCTGGTGTGGTCGCTCTGTAAGAGCCCACATCACACACCCTACACACTCTGGGGCTGTTCTTCCATCTGGAAGACACAGCTGGACAGGGGCGGACTGATGACAGGCGTGTGCTGAGACTGGATATTCTGAGAACCAAGGACAGGAGAGACAGGCCTTCCTTCCGGCTGCTCTTTGTGTAATTTCTTGTGGTTTGGAAAGGGGAAGTGGCATCAAGTCCACTTCCTTGATCCCTCTGCCCTCTGTCCTCGACCACTGCCCAGCTGAGGTCTTCATCTTCCAGGACCATCATCCCAGCCTCTTCCCTGGCTCCGAGCTTTGTTAACTCTGGAAAGATCTCAAGTCTTACTGGCCCCCGTCCCTCAGGGACAAGTTCAAGACCCCCTACCCTGCTACTTAGAGGCTCCTCAGGATCTGACCCCTACATACTTACTCCTCCACACTCGCTGTGCCACTCAGTCTCACTTTCCCACTCTGCACACCGAATTACTTGTTCCCCTGACGAGTGACGAGGAAAGAAGGCTTTCCAGGTAGAGGTTCACGTTATAGACAAGACTGAGATGCTGAAGCATGTGTGGGTTTGCAGGAACCAAGAACGTTTCCCAGGCAGTAGCGGGTGCTGAGACTGGAAGATCTCAATCCTGGGTGCCAAGGTGACTGCATCCTTCCCTTTACTCCCCTAATCCAGGCGTCACCAAGTCCCAATCTGCCTCCTTGGGAATCTTCCTCGTCACCCTCATTACTTGCCACCTACCTCACTCCACCTGCTCCAGCTCACTTAGACCAGAATTCTCTCAGGTTTCTTAGCCTCAACCTGCCCTTCAATTCGGATGCTGTCACTACTTTGCCAAAACGCCCTGCGGTTTCTTCTGCCTTCCAGGGTAAAGCGTCCATCTTCAGCTCTTTCCAAAATACATACCCTGGAGTCAGCCTCATCTCCTTATGCTCTCGATGCCTCTGCTCACCAGCAGTGGAGCTCAGCTATCTCTGGACCACACATGAGGACCGTTACATCCACAGTTTGCAATGGACCACACTCAGCACTCACATCTTGAGCGGCCCCTCCCACACTGACTCGGGCTTGGCCACGTGACTTGACTTGGCCTGTGATGCTAGCAGAGGCTTAAAAGGTACTTGGAAACTGGGACTTGTTCTCTTGGAAGCTGCTCTGGAGTCATCAGCCATCAGATAAAGACATCCAGCCACCATGGAGCAGCCAAATGCTGGGAGAAGATACAGCAGGCCTTGGCTGAGGGCCAGACACGGGAATGAAGAAGTCACCTTGAAGGTTGCAGCCCCAGTAGACACCACATGAAGCACAACCTTCCCTACGAGCCAAGCCCACACTGCAGAATGACGAGGGATGATACGTTTCACTGTTTCAAGTCACTAAGTTTTGGGGGATGGGTTGAAAGGCAGGAAAATATAAGTGGGACACCATGGATCATTCATTATTGGTAGGCTGCTGGCCACGCCAGAACATTCAACATCATGCTGCAAGTGATTACACTACCCTCGTCCCCACCCCACAAACTCTTCACTCACTCAGTCCTTCAAGTATGTATATTTAGGAAGGCACATGTGTGTGTGTGAGGCAGGGGGGTGCGGAGAGCAATGGGCTGAGTTTAAACCACAGGCCCTGTCCTTAGGAAATGAATGTCAGCTAGCACAGTGAGGAAGAGGGTCTCCTTCGCCCTCATCCCCCAGGGTTTGATCTGCTCTAACAAAGAGCAGGGACTCAGTAACACGAGAGCTCACTGGTGAAAACAACCTGCCACCAAAGGCCAAGGTCCCTGCCACCCTGCAAGGCCAGATTTCACTCGGGTGTCACGTCTTCTGTGAAACTTTACACACACCATCTGCGTCATCTGTTGCTCCTCTCTGCAGGGCTCTTTGGCCCCGGCATCAGTTAGGATCTGGGTGACTTGCCAAGTGATCAAACCCCAAAGTCACTTATACGTTTAACTCCGCCAGGTGACGGGTAGCCCGTGTGGGCCTCAACAGCATCAGGAACCCTGGGCCTCGCCTGTCGTGCGCTGCTGCCTCGCTGGGCCTGCACTTCTGGGCTCACGTCCTGGCCTGGGATGGCTGCACCCACTCCCGCCATCAGGCCACATTCCGGGGCTCAGCAGGGAGACGGAGGCATTATTTCCCCACTTAGGAACACTTTCTAGAAGTTGCCCGTGCCACTTCTGTTCACATACTACTGGCCCAAATTTAGCTGCAATGCCACACCAAATTTCAAGAGACCCTGTGAAAATGCCTTGAATCCAGGCAGCCATGTGCCCAACTGAAAATACAGGTGTCTCATCAGTACTAAAGAAACAGAAGAACAGACACTGAGAGAGAACCAGTGGTTCTGTCTAGCCACAGTCCCCAGCCTGCTCTGCCGTGGCCCTGATGATCCTGAGAGCTCCTGGCCCACTCTTCTCATGCGTCAAACATCACTGCCCATGCTGTGTGTATTACCTCGTTTAGTCTTCATTCCTGCCCCGCTCAATCTAGAGTCTGTTACCCCATTTTACAGTCCTGCAATCTGAGACTGGGCACCTACTCAAGGCCACACAGCTATTAACGGAAGGACAAGGATCTGGACGCAGGCAGTCTGGCACCAAGGCACCTGCTCTAACCACCACACACTCAGCCAGCCTCTGTGAAACCTAAGTGCACCTCAGGAATCCGCTGGCCCCTGGGGCCAGGGGCACTCCCATCGGCTTCCCAGGGAATCCTCCTCACTCACAGGACAGGGATGTGGCAAGTCCAGTCAGTCCTCGCCAGACAGAAGTGCAAGGCTGGGGCCCTGAGGTGGTGCCCCCTTCTCCATCTAGTGACTAAGACCAGAGGACCAGCTATTTCTAGACCTTTATTTCTCTGTGAAAAGGGGAACAAGGGAATAAAATAAAAACAGCACAATTGACACAAAAAAACCACCGAGAGGAAGGGAGGGAGGTGGAGGAGATGGGGGAAGGGTCCCCATACAGCAGCAGGAGCCGGCGACCTGGGATGCTCCCGCCTCACCCCAAAGGGCGGGAGTGGCCCCTTCCTCCCAGGGTCTCTGCTCTGTCCCACCTTGTGCGCCCCCAGCCCCGTGGGGGGGTGGATGTCCCAGGCTGAGGGAGGAACCGTGCCGGGGAAGGGACCTGGGGTCAGACCATGCACAGGGAGTGACAGCCAAAGGCCCCCCACTGTCCCCCCAGGGAGGAGCCTGGCGGGGGAGGGTGGACACCGGAGGCTGGCGGTGGCTCCTCTTCCAGCATCAGGCAAGAGACAGAACTGGGGGAACAGGAAGAGACGGGAGTCAGAAGGCAGCCAGCCCGCTGCCCACGGCCGCTCCCAGGCCAAGCATCGCCCTCGCAGACCCCCACCCGCTCCTGCCGGCGTCTCGGATTCCTGACGCCTCACCAGTTAGAGCCTCCTGGGCAAAGTACTTGACGTCCACGTCCTGGTCCTGGGTCAGCTTCTCGAGGACGGGCTTGACCTCACTCTGCAGCGTGCTGGGAAGAGAGGGGGAAGGCGAGGGGTCAGAAAGGCGGGGCTGCTGGGTGTCTGCACAGACGCAGACACACAGGTGCATGAAAGCTCTCAGGGGCCAGAGCAACCAGTACTTGGAAGGCTGAAAATCTCACAAACCAGGACAGAGGCCTCGGGGGCCCAGAATAAGTATAGGGAGATGAGGTGGTGTGGAAAGGTGGGGCAGAAAACCCAGAACCCTCAAGTCTCTGAGCCTCGGCCACGTGACGCCTTGCATTTGTGTAACATTATATACTGAGGCCTACTGCCCATCAGGTGTGGACACAGTGGAAAACCCAACACTCCTGACTCTCACCCACACGGAGCCCAGACTGGGAGAAGGCAGATCAAATTGCTGACAAGTAACAGGAGAGGCGAGCACCTGAGGGAGGGACTCGGCCCTACAGGGGCCCAGGGAGGTAAGGGCCGAGGGAAATGCTTCTGCAGCGGCAGTCAGCTGTTTGGGGGACGAAGGCGGTCTTCAGAGAGAAGCTAAGGGGTGAAATTGTGTCCTGGACAGACAGAGGTGCAGGCGTCACAAGGCCCTTCCCCCAAAATAACCACCATTCTCACTTCCATTGCCTGCGTCCCCCTTGATCCATTTTTGAAGTTGATACAAATGCAGTCGTGTGTGGAGGAGGGGCAGGCCTCACCTGTTGTCCAGGATGGGCCCGATCTTCTGCAGGGACTTGGCCACGTTGAAGCGGACATTGGCGACAGGGTCCCCGGCCATGCGCAGCACGGTGGGCAACATGTGCTTGGTGGTGATGTCCTGCCCGCAGACCTCGGACAGCACCTGCAGGCCAGGGAGCAGCAGAGGGTGACTCCCCAGAGTCCTCGCTCCCTCTGCCCGGGACACTTAGTGGCCATCAGGCTTGGGGATAAAACTAGCTGAGCATCAGGGGGACTCTGAGCTCAGACTCGCCCAGCCTGAGGGCCTTGATTCTCCCCAAGTTCCCAGGTTCCCTAACACCCTCTTCACTCCACCATCTCCCTGCCCTGAAAACCCCCAGCCCACACTGTCCCACCCCAGCTCCCTTCCTCAGAGTCTCCCTCATCCTCTGGGGATGGGACTGGATTCCTGACCCTGGGATCCCTTCCTTAGTGCTGTGGTCTCCAGAGTGATGCACAGGAAAGGATTACCGGAACAATTTTATGCTAACTTTTAAATCTCATTCTTTAATTTGTAGTTATGTGGTTTATTTGAGTGGTTTTAAGTTTATTTAAGTGGTTTATTTAAGTGTATGATTTATTTACATGACTACATACAAGTACTTTCTACTGTATTTATCTATCAGCACTTTCTACTGTATTTATTTATCACATATTTACATATCACACACACAGCATACATATCACACTCACAGCATACATATGCATCACATACACACCATACATTACATACCACACACACATAGCATACATATCACACACACACCATATATACACACAGCATACATTACATGTCACACACACACCCCATACATTATGTATTACATACACACTATACATATTACATACACACCATACATTACATATGAACCACTGTTCTAAGCTGTATAACCAGATCAATGTCACAGCCTCGGGAGTCTGGGGCTGTGATTGTTGGTATGAACCCTTTACAGGTGAGAAAACTGAGGCACTAAGTAATTTTCTCAAGGTGCACAGCCAATATATGGCAGAGCTAGAATTAAACAGTAGGTCTGAGTCTAGAAACTGTGCTTTAACCGTTGTATCATAAACGTCACTTATTTTGTGAGGAAGGAGGGGGTGCTCAGACAGACCTGGCCATCACTGTTCTGTTGGCCAAATTTCCCCAGTCACCCCCATGCAGGTCCCCACCTGCAAAGGCCCTATACTCTGACCAGGGAGCCCCAAGTTCCAGCCTGCAGTTCTCCAAGGACTAACCCCTACAGCCCCAGATCCCATCACTTTCCTACTCCCAAGCCAGCTTTCCCCCGAGGACCTTCTCCATTCCTCCTCTCCCGTCTACTTCCCCTCCCCCAGGGAGAGGTGGGGGCCGGTGGGCACTCACATTGATACAGAAGAGTGTGGTCATGCGGTGCAGGTAGTTGGGGTCCCCAGACATGGCCAAGACCTTGGGGATGATAGTTGCGTGGGCCCACTCCTTCCCGAACTTCTCCACCAGCTTCTTCAGGTTGCTGGTGGCCGCCTCACGGATGGCATAGACTGTGGGAGGAGGAGGAGAGAAGGAGACTCAGGAGGTGAAGGACTGACGCAGGTGGGGACTCAGTCACACTCGCTCCCGCCTGCAGAGCAGCCCCAGGTACCAGGCCACATGAGAACCCATAAACTCGCAGAGAAAGAGAGGGCTGTGCGCTAGATGTAGGGTTTTCTTTTCACATAGCACATTCTCAACAGCTCCAAGGCATAGACGGGCAGACTGAGGCTCTGAATTTGCCCAAGTGAATGACTTAGTAAGTGGAATGGAGCCTGTTACAGACAAATACTAACTTTTATTTTTGCCACTCCTAGTGAAAACAATGAGCAATTCTCACAATGGCCTTCAAAGACTGGGATGAGGCACCCTATGTTTCACAGAGTGTCGGCTCAAAGGTCGCAAGTGACGTGTTTAAAGTTCGACAGCCAGGAAGTGGGATTCAAACTCGGGCTGTCTGCCAGGTGGCCCTCAGACTCTCCACTAGACCTGGCAGCCCCGGGTGACCTGATACATCCACCTCCTACTCTGACCTCCTGTGGGAATCCAGAAAGCAAGGGAGGTGGTCCATGTACCTGGCAGCAGTGGGGTGACGCCCAGCCCCCACCTGCCCCAAGCAATCCGCCCCTGCACCCTTCTGGAGCCCCAGTCTCCTCCCAGAGGTCCTGGGGAGGTGCTCACCATGATCCACAAGCCAGGCCATGCACAAGGAGTTGAGTTTCTCATCAAAGAACTCCACCCCCTGCAGGAGACGAGATAATAGATCAGGGTTGAGACTGCGCGGATCTGGCGAAGCCCAGGGAACCCACCCCCAACCCCCGCAAAGAGCCAGGCACTGTTCCACTTCACCTGAGGGGCTCTCTTCCCTTTCCTCCCCTTGACTCCCACGACAGCCCTCACACCTTCCACTGGGCCCTCACGGCCCCCAGGGCCCCAGCATGGCCCCCAGGCCTGGCTGCACCACCCACCTCCCCGGGCAGCAGGCCTGGCCCAGGCCTGCACTCTCACCAGCTGTCCCGCCAGCAGAGGCATATACTCGATGATGGCCAGCCGCACCCGCCACTTGGCATCCTCCGCCAGCTCCACGATGGCAGGGAGCAGGGACTGCGACAGTTGCCGGATGCCGATCACCTCATTCACGCAGTCCAGGTTAGAGATGATGTTCAGCCGCACCTCCGGGCACTGAGGAGAGGACAGGAGCATTCTGAGAAGGGGCACTGCACACGGAGCCCAGGGCAAGGCTCAGACTTACACTACATGCATGTATGGGCTTCCCTGGTGGCTCCGACAGTAAAGAATCCACCTGCAATGCAGGAGACCCAGGTTTGATCCCTGGGTTGGGAAGATCCCCTGGAGAAGGGAATGGTACCCACTCCAGTATTCCTGCCTGGAGAATTGCATGGACAAAGGAGACTGGCGGGCTACCCATGGGGTTGCAAAGTCGAACATGACTGGGTGACTAACACACACAAACACACATGCGTGTGTACACAGGTAGCCCCCATTTATCCAGTTAGCTTCACACCACTATGAGACTTCCATGGGTTCCTGCTTTCACTAAAAGAAACCCAAAGAGGATTTGTGCTTTACCCAAGGAAAAAACAGCTGCTTCACTCTACGCCATTTCAACCTAAGACAGGCTTATCAAAATGCTCTATCTTAGCACAGAGGGGAACCTGTATCCCCATCTGCTTCCAAAAATCTCTGAAACAACTTCTAAGAAATGGCACACAAATATAATTAATTCCTTGTCCAACATCATATATTCCTGGAGGGCAGACACTAGTTTTTCCTGCATCTCCCTCTGGGAGCTGTGGGGTGAATAGGCAGGCAGTGAAATCAATCAATGAACCAAATAATCAAGTGTGCAGTAAAGGGTTATTAACTGGACAGTGCTAGGCTGTTCAAACTTGGCACATTCCAAACAAAGGACTGGCCCCCCACCAGCTTCTGGGAGATGATCTCTCAGTATCTGAAATAAAAAAGGGCCCTGGGCCATGTCAAAAAGATCATGCTAACATTGTGACTTATGGTGAGGCCCGTGGGCCATGTGGCATCAACTTGACCTCCACACAGGCTAGAGACCTGTAACCTAAGGCCAGCCATCAGCAGACAGGATGGGCACCCTCTCTGGGGTCTGACTGAGAGGACTGGCCTGCTGCTGGTCGGTGCCCTCTCCCTTCATGCCAGCTGAGACCGAACAAATCAGGGCAGCCACCTTAGACCCACAGGGTGCTGGGGTCAGCAGGGACAACGCCCTCAGTGTAGGTCCCCTCTGCCCCTAGATTCGTGTGAGAGAAACCATTCTCCACCTTATTTAATCCACAGCACTTCAGGGTCTCTAGTAAGCACCTTAGCCTGAACTTGGATAGACATGAACCTGTCACAGCGCCTGTATGATCAGGGAGTCAAGGGACCGCCCATCTGTCCCTCTCCACTGCCAGTCTCTGAAGGTCCTGGAGGATCAAAAGGATCTTGTTCCTTTTTTTCTCAGTAATGCCCAGGAAAAAGACTAGTACAGAATAAAGGCACGTGAAACAAACGCCAAATAAGCAAATGAGCTAACGTGCAGCCCATCAGGCCCACAGACACTCAACTCCCTGGCGACCTGGGCGTTTGCCGCAGGTGCTGGCGACCCTGGGGAGCAGCTTTCCCGCCCACCACAGTCAGCGTGCAGAGCCCCACAGCACCCGCACCTCGTCCTTCAGCTGGGCCAGGAAGAGGGGCAGGAGGTGCTCGATGGTGCTGTCTTTGCCCAGGATCGGGGAGAGGCCCATGATGACGGAGGCCAGCGCCGACTTGACGTGCTGGTTGGCGTCAGACACCAGCTCCTGGGAGGCAGAAGGAGGATGGGAGCCACAGGGTCAGTGGCTGCGGAAACTCAAGTCCTACGAACCCCGAGACACTGCCTGCTTTTGTCCTCTCGATCCAGGCTGAGTGCACGAGGGGAACTGGAGCGCCTGCCTTACACGTTCGGCGTGCCTGGAGTTCAATGACCCCTGCCCCTCCCCGGGAGCCTCTGACCCAAACTTGAAGCTCTGTGGATGAGGAGACGCTGTGAGCTCTGAGGAGGAAGCACCCCACCACCACGCTCAGCCCCGAGCCTCAGATTCCGCCTGCCCTCAGGCTTCCTGACTGCTCTAAACCCAACACTGCCTGGTCCAAGGAGGCTGGGAACTCAGTCTGCATCAGGCTGCCCCTCATGCCCTATCTCCACCTTCCTTCCAGAAGGTTCAGGCATGCTCTACTCCTCCCACCAAACTCCCTGTTACCTTGATGCAGGGCAAGATCTGGGTCATGATCACATTCTCCCGACAGTCAGCGGAGAGATTTTCACAGAATTCTGTGGGCAGCGAGAGGGAGGTGACGGGAGGTGAGACCCGAGGTGCCCGTTCTGCCTGCAGTCCCTCGGACACCCAGCCCACCACCCACACGCCCGCTTGCTGTGTTCTGGTCACCAGCACCAACCTTTGACCTTGTGGGAGGCGGCGGCCCTCACCTCGGCCTCACAGTCTTTCATCAGGTTCTGGAAGGCAGGGACCAGGTCCGTCTTGGTGATCTCAGGCCCCACCGCTTTCTGGAGCTGCAGGAAGTGAAGGAAGGGCAGGGGGAGTGAGAGGGCTTGCCGGGCACCTTTGGTGAATGAGAACAAAATCAAAGTTACAGGCACCAGGACTGAGGCAAAAGCAGCCCTTGGCGTCACCGCTGAGATGTAACGCGGGTGCCGCAGGGGCGACCTCAGCCAGGTCTCAGAGCCTCTCTGAGCCTCGGTTTCCCTGTTGTGCAGTGATGAAATGTGTATGGTGCCGAGGGGCTGGGCAGGGCTGTGGTCACAAGCGTGGCCCTGGAGTCCAACTCCCTGGCTCAAGTTCTTACTCTTGCTTATCATCTGTGTGACCCTGGATGAGTGCCTGCACCTCTCTGAGCCTCAGCTTCCTCAACCCCGAGGGTACCTACTGCAAAGTGCTGCTATCTGCATTAAAAGTAACAAGACTGCCTTACTGTTCAGGTTACTCGGGTTGGGTTTTCTGTCCCTGATCCCAAAAGACTAACGATGTATGATCACTGCCACTTTCTCATTTGTATTATTTCTGTGTTAAGACTATTTACCAGAACCGATACTACTTTTGTAATTAAAACAAAACAGTACAGGTTAGGGTCCACCCCTCAGGAAGCCAGGCAACGAGAATGCACAGGTTCTGCCGTGAAGCTGCTTCGTGAGGGCCTGGGGGAACAGGGTGGTTCCTGACTGCGAGGAGAGGAGCCTGCTGCCCGCCTCTCCAGCTTCCTCTCCCCCGAGAGCCACTGCCCAACGTCCTTGCCTGTGCTCTTCTTACCACCCAGGCCCGCTGCACACACGGGACACAGTTCCTGCCCCGGCTCTCTCTCGTCCTCCAGTACCTGCTGCAGCACCTCCTCGTCTCGGCACTTTCACGCCCACCGGCCAGCCCTGCACCTGTCGCACTGTCTCACTGCATTCCCTGTCTCAGCTGACCTTCTCCCTTCAGGCTGCCTGTTCCTTGAAGCCCAGGAACGTGCTGAATTCACTGGATCCCCAACACCCAGCCCTGAGCTGGAGCGCGACAAACATGTCTGTGATGAGCCATTGCGACTCCATGGAAAAAGCACTGTCCTCAGAGACGTGGCATCTGTTCTGCCTGTTTGACAGCATCACTCTGACCACTCAAACATTTGGGCCATGTTTTGGGGCTCGACTGTATCCCCTGAAATTCATACACTGACGCCCTAACTCCCCACCCCAGTACCTCAGAACGTGACTATACTTGGCCACAGGGTCTTTAAAGAGGTAACAGGTTAAAATAAGGTCATTAAGGTGAGCTCTAAGCCAAAACATCTAAAGCGCTTATAAGAAGAGGAGATGAGAACACAACCCACAGGTAACATGCAGGGAGGAGGAGGCCGCCTATGGCCGAGCAAAGACGCCTCCGTGAAAGGAGATAAGGTTCGTAGGTCGGGAACACACACACACGCTACCCTTCTCTGCTCCTGTGGTTCCCCCACAGAACCTTAAGTTGGCCTCAGAAATCTCAAGGAAGCACTTCAAGCTGCCGCTATCAACCAACCAGAGTTGTCAGGTGAGCTAACCAAATGACAAGAGAGCTTCCTGCTTTGATGCCTGGATGACCCACTGGGCTTCACTAAACCCCAGCTCCATGTGGCCCCGCTCCTTCCTGAGGCCTCCATCTTCCCGTCCGTGAGACTCTGTCTACAGCCCCTGCACGCACCTCCGTGAACTTGTCAGCCACCATGTAACGGACGCGCCAGGACTTGTCCTCAGCAGCCTGGCGCAGGGTGGGCATCACCAGGGCCTCCAGGTCCTCCTGGGGCAGGAGCTGGGCAATGTTCACGCATGCCTCCACCGCTAGCAGCCGCACCGAGTCCTGGGGAGAGCATGGGAACAAGGAGGGGGAGCAGAAGCCCCATCAGCTCCGGGCCTCCTCCCCAGACTCGGGGTCCGCCGTGGGGAGAAGCAGGAGAGGGGTGGGCAGGCGGCCCCACCTGCTCGTCAGAGGCCAGGTTGGAGAACATGGGGATGATCTCGCTCTTGACGTTGTCCAGCTCCAGCACCTTGGCGAACTCCCCCAGCTTAGAGGCTGCGGCCCGCCGCACCATGGGGGTGTCATCTGAGCACAGGTTCCGGAAGTACCTGGGCAGGTAGAGGGGGCTCAGGAGGAGGAAACCCTGGAATCCCAGGCAGCCCTGCAGCTCCTGGCTTTGCCCAAGTGATCCTGATCCAAGTGACAGCCTCTGAGTCTCCCCAGACCTACACGAAGGAACTGATAACAGAACCCACCCCACTGGGCCGCTGAGGTTTAAACAAGACGCCGTGTGAGAGACACCCAGCCATCTCTCTGTGCGCAGGTCTACAGCAAGCCGCAGCTGCTGATTCTATCTATTACTGTGACCACATAAAACTGCTTAGCTAAGAGGCTGCACTGAAGCTTCTCAGAGCGTTTCCTTTCCAGCACCGACTGCTTCCAGTTAAAGAAACGCAAGGGGCCCAGAACAGCCCTCCAAGCACCTGCAAGCAGCTGCATGCTGCTGTCCTGGCCGGAGTGATGGCTCAGGGGCTGGGCGTGCTGCCCACGGTTCAGGACAATGGTGGAAGGACAGGAGCCCAGGAGAGGAGGAAACACACATTAATGGGAGATTTTAATTCAATTAAAAATACTGGTTCTTCCACAGGCCAAATCTCAAGTGCAAGCAATTTCCTGGGGTTCAGCCAAGAGGGAGGGAGGTGGTGGGGGCGGCGGCCTCCCATCTGCCACACCGAGACAGGCCTACAACTGCACCGCACGTCACTGGCTGGGCACCTGCCATGTACCAGTCTTTCCTAAGCGTTTTATACACAGTAATTCACTTAAATAACCCATGGGAGGAAGAACCATCATTGTCTCCATTTCCTAAATGAGCAGGAGGCAGTGCCTGGACTGACACCCTGCTGTATCCACACACCAGCTCTCCGAGGGCTGGCAGAGCTCAGGGGCTTCTGGGAGCTGGATGGGCCTAACAGAGCCTGAGGCTTGAGAGAAGGGGACCAAGCAAAAGCGGGAGGTGGGGTCTCGCCAGGGCCCAGCGGCCGGGGGACTCACTGTCGAAGCTCCGCCTTGACGGCACTGGACACGCGGGGGTAGCAGACGGAGAAGAGGCCGCAGGCTGAGGTGCGGGAGGTGAACCAGTCGCCGCCCGCCAGCCGCTTCACCAGGGGCACAAAGTGGGCCTCGAGGTCGGAGGGGGAGTGCTCGTGCGAGATGGCCCGCAGGGACTCCACTGCCTTATCCCGCACCACCGTCTCCTCCACCGTGGCCAGCGACTCCAAGGGCGGCTGTGGGGCAGAACAGGTCAGCGCACAGCTCCCCCCCAACCCCCCAGAGCTCCCAGCTGCACCCCTTCAGGGACTCAGCTCCTCTGACAGGCTTTCCCTGATCACCAGAGGCCCGCGTGCACCCTATGTCTCCTCCCTGAAGAATCACAACAGAGAACCTCACGCACAGGTCCTTGAAGGCGCTTCAGTGGGGTGTACAAACCCCCAAGCTATACATGTCACCTTCTGAGAGGGCCACAGCTGTCCCTGGCATCTCCAAATGCAGTAATAATGACTCATGTTGACAGCAGTGTCTATTTACTACATGTTCATAGCAGGGCCACAGCTCCAGCGGTGCTGGTTCTAACTCACCTGAGTCCTATGAAGCAGGTCCTGTTACTGTCTCCATTCTAAACTAACAGGAAACTGAGACACAGCCAGGCTAAGTAACTTTCCCGAGATGTAAGGGACAAGCCAGGATCTAAACCGGGCCAGCTGGCTCCAGAACCTCCAAAGGGCTGAAGGGCAGAGCTGTGTGGACAGGCAACCACACCAGGATCTCACGATACTGGGGAACCTGGGGCTCGAGACTCTTGTTACTGCGAGGCCTGGAGTGATCATGTTCCTTTAGGGACATGTGACTGGCTGACCATGGGGTCACCTGGAGCCCAGCAGACCTCCTAGCACAGAGCAGGAATGCAAGAATTACTGACTTAAAGAAGGGAGACTCAATTTTTATCCTAATCTGTTCAAATAAACATGTGGGTGGAGACTTGTGGTCTGAAGTCCAACCTGCCTGACAGGGACAGAAAGCAGAAAGAAATAACTCGAGATTTCTCCAGGACCCAGGCAGGTGACTGACTGCAGCAACGGGCAAAGGTGACAGGCGGGGACAGCAGGGGCAGAGACTGGCTGGAGAGCATCCAATCCAGGGAGCAGAGCTGCTTCCAGCTTCTAGCTCCGCCAACTGTCACAGGGGGACATGGCCGGGGAAAGCAAATCTCGGGGTTTCCAAAAGCAGCTAAAAGGGCCAGGCTCTTACATGTGAAAAAGAAATCTCATTTGACACAAGCTTCAATGTGGATGAACTCCTTGAAGACGTTATACTAAATGCAATAAGGCTTTCACAAAAGACTACATAATGTATGCTTCCTTACGTGAGGTGCCACGTTTTACAAACTGAAGGTGTGTGGCAACCTTGCATCCATCAAGTCTATCAACATCAACTTTTCCAACAGCATTTGCTCACTTTGAGTCTGTGTCACACTTCAATAATTCTCAAAATACTTCAAACATTTTCATTATTAATGTATTTATTATGATGATCTGCGATCAGTGATCTTTGATGTTACTACTACAAAAAGACTACAACTGCTGAAGGCTTAGGTGATGGTTAGTGTTTTTTGGTGAGAAAGTATTTTTTAACTAAGATATGTATCTTTTTTTTTGACAGAACGTTACTGCACATTTAATAGACAACAGTAAAGTGTAATCATAACATTTATATGCACTAGGGAACAAAAAAATTCATGTGACTCATTTTATTGCAACATTCACTTTCTTTATTATGGTAGTGTGGAACTAAACCCACAATTTCTGAGGTGCGTCTGTAGGCAGACTCAGAGAGACAGCCAGTGGAAAGGTGGCTGGGGGTGGGTGCGAGGAGCTTGGGAGCTACTGCTTGATGAGTACAGTTTCTTTGGGGAAGATGGAAAGTTCTGGAGATGAACAGTAGCGATGGCTGCACCACAGTATGCATGTACTTAATGTCATGGGAAAAGAGTGGTGAAAACAGTCACTGCTTCTTAATAATAGTAACTATTTATCACCATTATTCCTAATAATGGTACTATTAATTCCTAATAATGGTCACTAATTACTACTAACTCAGCATGAAAAAAAATTTAAAAATCGAGAACAAATTTTTTACAATCTCATTAAAAATACGGCAGACTAAATGAAAGCCTGCAGACTAACTACAAAACGCCATCAAGAGCAGATGCCAAAATATGAAGCTGTGTCTTCAGGGATCACGAAAGACAGAATTACAGGGTGGTTCTAAGGAACAGCGAAAACCGAGCAACCTCCAAGGTTCTTTAAACCCAGGCCACAGGACTGGAGCGCCTCCTCCCTTCCCTTCTCCCAAACAGCAGTTACTCTCAGTATCTGACCATGTCTAACCTCTACCATCACCCAACACAGGGTCACATGGACAGGAACTCAGGAAAAGTCACAGGGACAACCCTGGAATCCCAGCTCTGCCACTCACTAGCAGTGTGACTGCCTTCCCATCCAAGTACTAACCAGGACCAACCTTTGCTTAGCTTTCGAGATCGATGAGATCGGGCGCGTCCAGGGTGGTACGGCCGTAGACAGTATGACTGTCTCTACCTCAAAGCATGGACAGGATGACAACGGAGCTGACATCTCTGAGTGCTTACTACATGCCGAGTACTGCACTAAGGCTTCTTGAGGTGGTCCTCAACATAAGTTCTAAGGACTCCCTTTCTACAGATGAGGAAAGGACAGCAGAGAAGTCAGGTGACTTACAAGTCACCCAGCAAGTAAGTGGAGCCTGACTCCCAACTGAAAACCTCACACGCAGAGGGCCAGGTGGGGCCTGGCACTGCTCACACATGCCCAGTCAACAGTGAGGAAGACAGGTGCATTTTCGTTCAAATATAGTAAAAGCCTGCTGACCTGCTGGGTTAAAGTGAATGATCAAGGCCCCTCTGTCCAGAGAAGATGATCCCGGCCTGGCCTGCACTCTCCCCTCCCTGCGAGGATCCTGGTTCTGACCCCCCAGGAGCGGGCAGGACCCCCCCCCGCCCCCCCAGCTTCCAGACTCACCAGCAGGCAGTGCACATACTCGGGGCCTCCGACCAGAGTGGTGAAGGTGCCCAGCTGCTCCGCCAGGGCCAAGAGGACCTCATCCTCATCGTAGATGGTATCTGCGGGACAAGACAGACTGGGTTACAGTCCCGCCCCACAGCTGACTTTCCCTGGGGAACAAGCGTGCCCCAGTCCGCTTCCTCAACCTGGCAGCCACCCTCTACCTGGGCGGGCAGAGATGGCGGGGGCGGGGCGGGGGGTGGGACTGAGTGATTAGGTGTGCGATGCTAGGGAAGAGAGACCACCAATACTGTCAAGTTCAGAGCCAGCGTGACTTGATAGATATCCTGAGTCACTTCCTAACTACATGACCAATTAAGTCACTTCATCTCTCCATACTTCAGTTTCCTCATCTATAAAATGAGGGCAGCAGTCTTACCTGCCTTAAGAAGCTCCTGTGAGATAATCTTGACAACGATGGTGGCATAGAGCACAAGCTCTGTGAACAAACTTAGTTCTCACGAGAAAGGGTTTAGAACACTATCTGGCATATCATCAGTTTATAGTAAGTAGTAGCTACTATTACTATTATTATCGTTTAATGTTTACATCAACGCTATAGCACATGATGACCATGCCTGTTTCATACATAAAAACTCTATGGAACAGAGGAGTAATTTGCCTAAAGTCACCAGCTTCTAACTTCAAACCAGGCTCCATCTGCCTTCAGACCCCCTTCCATCAGTCCCTGCGCCAGCGCCCAGCACACGGCACTTAAACACTATCTGTTAAACTCACAGAGAGGTTTCTCTCCTATCTGGCAGGAACCACCCCCAGAAGCCCGCACTCAACGTGGGCCCCAGGACTCCACTGTACCTGTAAGGAAGGGCAGAAGCTCACTGCGGGTCCTTTCAACCCCGAGGGCCAAGGCAATGGTGGACAGCTTCTTGATGCTGTTAAGGCGAAGCTAATGAGGAGAAGAAGAAAATGAAGGGAGAATGTTAGCAAGCCCACACTTAAGGTGATAGTTTTGGACCCAGTCGGCCACTGGAAGCCTCGCTAAGCACGTGTAGGGTGCTGAGTAATGCAGGCCTACCAAGTGACTGTGTGACCTTGAGCTGTTAAATTACAGCAGCAGCCTCAGCAACAGTATTCAATGGGTCTCACTGAGCCAACACCCCCTTCAGCACTTTCCAGGGTCACTCTGTCTGATGCTATGCCTGCATGCCCAAGTTCCCCACCCTCCTACCTGTGCCCACTCTCTGGCTCACCACCACTAACATACTCCACCTTGTGCTCTTAACAGCAGCAGCTACATTCCCAGCTTACTGTGTTGGGCCCAGTCCCAGGCAGAGTACTCAGCTGCATGTCTCATTTATCTCTCACGACAAGCTGAGGACAGAGGGTTACAGGCCCTACCCCAGGAGAGCAAACAGGCTCAGGGAGTGAAAGTCCCTTCTAAGGGTCACAGAGCTCTGTGGCAGGGAGCGGGGACTGTAACCCAGCGATGGGTTAGATGGTAGATGGTGGTTAACAGTAGTGATAACAGAACAAACAATATTACAATGACACTGCTATAAAAACAAGACTAACATTGGCAGTAGTAATTCCACTAGCACAGTGAGTTGAACAGTGACTGCAAAAAGGTACGTCCCAGTCCTAACCCTCAGTAGTGGCGAATGTGAAATATGCAAATGTAACTAAGCATCTCGAGACTGTCCTGAATTTGGGGCCAGGGGTGGTGGCGGTGCTGTGCAACATTAGAAAAGCGTGTGTCTATCCCTAGTTCCTGGCTCCTAAACCCCTGCAGCTTTCTAAGAGACAGGAACACAAGGAGCATCTCTTGTTCTGATGTTTGATTTTCGATTCTGGTTCCTGAAACTGAGCCCCAAAATTCCTTGGAATTTCCTGGATGATGGGAATGTCTCTTGTTTTAATGAGGTGACTCTGGCTGGGCTCCTGGATGGGGCTGGTCACCACAGAGAGCAAGCCATGCTCAGAAGCTGGGAGCTTTGAGCCCCAAGCCCCATTCCCCCAAGAGGGGCACTGACCGGATGATCAGTCATGTCCATGTGATGAAGCCTCTGTAAGAAACCTCAGAGTATGGGGCTTGGGGTGCACCCCCACATACTGCGAGGGTGATGCACCCCAACTTCTGGGGACAGAAGTTCCCTTGACCTCGCCCTCTGCATCCCTTCACGTGGCTGTTCATCTAGACTCTTTATTGTATCCTTTATTACATAACAAACTGGTAAATGCCAGTGAATCCTCACGGTCTGTGAGCTGTTCTAACAAATAATCAAAGCCACGGAGGGGGCTTGCTTTGATGCTAATTGTAGGACATCCAGCAGGTGTTGCCAAGAACTGCTTGATCAGGAAGTGGGGAAAGCCATCTGGTGTCAGAAGTGCTAAGTGTAAGAGGGGTGTGAGAGGAAAGCAAAGACACGAGCCCGAAATCCAACAGCAGTGACTTACAAGAGACAGGAGAAAAGACAAAGAGACACAGAGGGGACGGCCGTGTGAAGACAGAGAGGGAGCTGGGGCTGTGTCCACAAGCCAAGGAATCTGTCCAGAATGGCTGGCATACCCTTGAAGCTGGGGAGAGGCGCGGAGTCTCCTGAAAGAAGCAATACAGCTAACACCGTGATCTCAGACTTCTTGAACCTCCTCAAAGAACCAATACAGCTAACACTGTGATCTCGGATTTCTTGAACCTCTTGAAAGAACCAACAAAGCTAACACCTTGATCTAGGACTTGAACCTCCTGAAAGAACCAATACAGCCAACACTGTGATCTCGGACTTCTTGAACCTCCTGAAAGAACCAACACAGCTAACACCTGATCTCAGACCTCTGGCCTCCAGGCGCTGAGAGAGAACCCTTTCTGTTGTTTGCAGCCACCTAAGTTGCAGTGCTTTGTCGTGGCCACCCCTGAAATCACACCCTCTGCTAACACAAGGCAGGCCTTAGGCTCAGAATGTTAGTGTCAGGACCTCATCTGATGCCCTCATCCCGGGGAACAGGACGAATGCCTCCTTTCCACCAGCAGGGAGGCAGACTCGGGGGTGCAGACTGCTGCCTGAATGAGCACTGAGTGGGCCAGGACCCAACCCCAGCTGCTCAGGTGGCCTGGCCACCTGGGAATCTCCCTTCCGTGTCTCCAGCCTGACAGTGGGGCTGCAGCCATGAGCTCCTGTGCGGAAAGGGCAAGGCAACGCCCCAGTGGTGGGTAGGCCCATCAGCTTCACCAGCCCAAGCACAAGCCGGGCTCCTCCCCAGAGGAAAAGCAGAAAGAAGGGAGTATGGCGAAGGGGGAGCAGCAAGGGCTCCCTTGGCCCGCTCTTCCCCAGGCCATGAGACTCTGAAGAGGGCGGAGAGTGCCTGGGACCCTGCACCCCCTCCGGTTGAAGGCGCTAAGACTCTCTTTGGCAACCACAGTGATGACAGCCTGAAGAAATGCTATGGTGGCCTCTCCTCAGAAAAACACCCCACTTTTCATACAGTGTCACTGGGTCTTTGGACCACCTGGGCTTGAAGTGGTCCACTCGCTCACCTGCCTGGCAGCAAAAGGGCCTCCAGATTAAGTATCACAAGCCCTGCATCTTTTCAGCTGAAGATTAAACGTATATAGAGACAGACATACAGAAACATGAAAGCAACTAAATACGGCGAGTGTGAACTGCCAGTGACATCTGAGCAGGAAGCACACGGGCACTCCCTGATGCTATCGTCCTCACCCAGTGTCACGGCCATGCCCTGAATGCCAGATGGGCCCCGGGTTAAGAGCCCCTGCACCGGGCTATACTGCCGCTCAGGACCTCTGGTTTCCATCTGTGCATGTGAGTCCCCGCAAAGATATTTTAAAACCACTTTTGCATTTGGATGTGACCATGAGACTAATGTCTGGCCAGTGAAATCCAAGTGGGAACGGTGTGTGTGACTTCTAGAAGTGCTCTTATGGGGAGATGGGGGTCGTCTTCATCCTTCCTTCCCTGTCTGGAATGGGCCTATGATAGCTGGGGCTTCAGCAACCATCTTGGGGTCTTGAGGTAACCTGGGACTGGGGAGGGCGGGATGGAGGACACAGAACAACGTGTACGAGCCTGGGATTCTAACACTTAATGTCACACCAGCTTGGACTACCGCCAGACTTATTGATGTGAGTCATTTAAGTATCATTTATTCAGAGTCTTCCTATTACTTATAGCCAACCTTGGCTTCCCTGGTGGCTCAGACGGTAAAGCGTCTGCCTACAATGCAGGAGACCCGGGTTCGATCCGTGGGTAGGGAAGATCCTCTGGAGAAGGAAATGGCAACCCACTCCAGTACTCCTGCCTGGAAAATCCCATGGACAGAGGAGCCTGGTAGGCTACAGTCTATGGGGTCGCGAAGAGTCAGACACGACTGAGCGACTTCACTTTCACTTCGCTTCCCTGGTGGCTCAAATGGTAAAGAATCTGCCAACGATGTGGGAGACCCAGGTTCAATCCCTAGGTCAGGAAGATTCCCTAGAGAAGGGAATGGCTACCCACTCCACTATGCTTGCCTGGAGAATCCTATGGACAGAGGAGCCTGGTGGGCTATAGTCCATGGGGTGGCAGAGGGTCAGACACGACTGAGTGACACAGGCAGCGGATCCTTGAGCAACACGGACGGGGCTGGGGCGCCCACTACCTGCTCACTTGAAAACCTGAGTATAACTCACAGTGGGCCCTCCTCTCAAGTTCCACATCTATGGGTTCAACCAATGGCAGACCACGTAGCACCGCAGTATTTACTACTGAAATACTCTGCAGGCCAACCTTAATCCTAACTAGCCCAGTCAATGACAGAGTTCTTTTTGGACAGAAAGATATAAGGACAAGCTGGCCAAGGAACATCCAGGAAAGATTTTCCTCTTTGATGAGAGGGAGGAGGATGAGAAGAACCTCTCTGCTCACACCCATGGTTTCACGACCACACGTATCACCATGAGCCAGGGCTGTTTTTGTCCCCAGCAGCCCTCAGCCTACTACACGAGACGTAATAAATAAAAACTCCCTTCTCACCACTACATCCACACAAACGCTACCACTTTTTAAAATCCACGTCACATTCAACCCACAGAGCTTCCCCGATATGACCACATAGAGTACGGTCCCACATGTAGTATATCATCGCTTCATGCTGAGTGACACCCGAAGGCTCTCCTGTGGACTATGAGGCCCAACGCGACTGGCTCCTGTGTACAGGATCATCCTCACTTCCCATTCCCTCTTTGCTCCCTGGATTCCTGTCAGAGTAGCTCCCTCAACAGCTACTAGAACACAAACATTACGGTCAGGTCTTCTTACTTGCTGACATGCTGTTTCCTCAGCTTCCCCCGAGACACAACAGGGCTCCCCTCACTGCATTCAGGCCTCTGCTCAGGCCTCACCAATGCCTGCCCCGGATACACCAGCACGGCCTCATCACTCTATACATCTTAACTCTCACCATTTCTAACACAGGCAGCGGATCCTTGGGCAACACGGACGGGGCTGGGGCGCCCGCCACCTGCTCACTTGAAAACCTGAGTATAACTCACAGTGGGCCCTCCTCTCAAGTTCCACATCTATGGGTTCAAGCAACGGCAGACCACGTAGCACCACAGTATTCACTAATGAAATAATCTGCATGTAAGTGGACCCACACAGTTCACACCTGTGCTGTTCAAGGGTCACCTCCACTTCTCTGTTCACTGTTTCTCCTTCCCCACTAGAATGTGGGCTTCACAAGGGCAGGGATTCTGTCTTCTGCACTCTGTGCCTCCAAATCCCAGGGCATGGCCTGGCAAACAAGAAGAGCCCAATAAATGCTGGATTAATTTTTTTAAATCAAGGCTACACATCTATTTCTATAGGCAGAGAAGGAAAGAACCAGGGGGAACATGCTCCCAGCTGTTACAGTTTGGTAGAGCCGGTGGCTGGGAAGGAGTGGGGTGGCAGGCGCTGCAAGGTGGCTGCTTTAATAACAAGCCTCAGCCCTGGAAACGCCTAGTGAGTGACACAAGTGCCTCTTCAACTTCTACAAAATCCTAACATCCTTCCACCTCATTTCACGAAGAATCATGTTTTTAAATGAATATAATGTGTGTGGGTGTGTGCAGGCAGATGGGTGTGAAAAGTTCTGCATCACCAGAGAGTGAAATGAGGACCACAATCTCTATTTCTGGAGCATTTGATTTTTTTTTTTAAAGTAAAGAATGAACAAGTATGCACTCTGGCTTCACCAATTAGCTAAGGTCCCCAGGTAAATCCCGGCTACCTCAGAGCTTCAGTTTCCTCACTGTAAGATGGTTATCACAACATGCCTGTTTCACAGGATTGCTGGGATAATCAAATAAAGAGGACGTAGAGCCTGGCATGAAGCAAGCACACAAGTGTAACCATTATTCTTATCATTATTTCTCATGTATTTTTATTTCTTGAGCAGGGAAGAAATAGTTAACCTGAAATAGAAAGGAAAAAAGTAATCTCCCCACCTCCTTGGAAACCGCAGCACAAACGAGTCCTTCCCTAGCAGTTTACCCGGCCTTATAATTATGGACGTCCCTGCTCCCACATTTGGAAGGTGACTTGTCTCTGGGATGAGGAAGGAGCATGACTATTACCAGCTGGTGATTCCTGAACCGAGTACAGGGCTGGACACATCAAAAACAGCAAGCATAAATACTTTTCAAGTCTTTAAAAATGCAGGTCATCCAGAGAAGGCACAGCAGATCCTGAACCCACTTTCTTCACCACCACCCTACACCAACTAAACTCAGAGCAACCTGATTCCTGAGTTCTGCTTCAAACCCCCATATATTCTATGTGCTCCAGAAAAGAAGCCGGAGCCTGAGACATCGTATTTCTAAGGTGTGGGCACCCAAAATGTCTTAGAGCATGCAAGAACCTGCTGTCTTTACAGTTTATCTCATTTAATCCTCACAGCAGCCCTGCCGGGTGTATCTCCCACCCTTTTTCTCACTTAACAAGAAAATCAAGGCCCAGAAGAGTTGAGTAACTCATGAAGTTGCCAGACCAGACTTGAAACCCTGGTCTGCCTCCACCCATGGCACTGCCACCTCTGTGTCACCTCCGGGCCTACTCTTGTCTCCACAGGGCCCAGCCTGGTGGTGAAAAGTGCTGCCCTGAAACCCAATGCTTTTGGCTAAGTCCTACATCAGTATTTACTGGGTTGTGTGACAATGACCAAACATTCAGAATGAAGATTCAGAATCTGATTTAAAGGAGCCAACTGTAAAAGGACACTTCTGGAACAATCAGGAAAATCTGATTATGTGTATGAATCAATTGTTAGATGACATCAAATATCACTGTAAAAACTTTGTCATGTATGATGCTTTTGAACTGTGGTGCTGGAGAAGACTCTTGAGAGTCCTCTGGACTGCAAGGAGATCAAACCAGTCAATCCTAAAGGAGATCAATCCTGAATATTCATTGGGAGGACTGATGCTGAAACGCTGAAGCTCCAATACTTTGGCCACCTGATGTGAAGAACTGACTCATTTGAAAAGACCCTGATGCTGGGAAAGATTGAAGGCAGAAGGGGATGACAGAAGATGAGATGGTTGGATGTCATCACTGACTCAATGGACATGAGTTTGACTAAACTCCAGGAGTTGGTGATAGACAGGGAGGCCTAGCATGCTGCAATCCATGGGGTTGCAAAGAGTAGGACACGACTGAGCAACTGAACTGAACTGATGTATGATAATGTCATTATGGTTATTAAAATGCCCATTGTTTTAGGACTTCCCTGGTGGTCCAGGGGTTAAGACTCCATGCTTCCAATGCAGGGGGCACTAGTCTGATCCCTTGTTGGGGAACAAAGATACCACATGCTGCACTGCACAGCCAAATTTAAAAAGTCCATGGTTTTAGAGGTGCATAATGAAGTATGTAGGAGAAAGTATCTGGGGTATGGGATTTATTTTTAAAATACTTCAGCCAAAAAAAAAAAAGTGTGTGGGGAGGAGGATGAGAAACAGGTGAAAAAATATGATAAATTTTTTTTTAAAAACTGCTGAATCTGGATTTGGTACTATTTTCTCTGTGGCTTGAGATCTGACAATCAAAAATCACTTACTGGAAAAAAACCCAGCACCTATCTCAGATTTCTTTTGTGAGGACTCAACAAACACACACAAAGCACTCAGCAGGCTGGCAGACAGCAGGGCTTCTCAGCCTCGGCACGACTGACCTCTGGGGCTGGACCATCCCTTGTGAAGGGAGGGCCTGGGCAGTGTAGGATGTTGGGGAGCATGCCTAGCTACTGCTTGCAGCTCTCCCCCCACCAGTCGTGACAACCTGTTAAGACCCACTGCTCTACAGTAACCATTAAGAGAACAGTTTTTAAATTCCTGAAGCATCTCACCTTTGAGAGACGAAGCCCTCATCTTACCACAAGCGGCAGACTAAATTCAATGAAAACTTAAAACATGTCGTGCACTGTTCTAAGCATTTTCCTTGTACTAACCTATTTAATCCTTGAAACATGCCTATGAAATGCTAAGTATTACTTTGGGGGGGGGGGTAGGTATCCACTGCACGGCTTGCGGGACCCTAGTTCCCCAACCACAGACTGAAGTCTGAGCCCAATGCAGTGAACCCAATACAGTGAAAGTGCCGAGTTCCAGACACTGGACCACCAGGGAATTCCCTATTCCCACTTCATAGATGAGAAAACTGAAGCAGACAGTGTAAGTAACACAGAAACCTGTTCTCTCCACCAGTGAACCACATTTTAAGAAACGTGGTGCCCCAAACACCCCTGAGACAATGCAACCCAGTCACTGCTTCTTACTGGATAAGGAAGCAATTTCTTTGAAGTTCACTCTCCAAATATAAAACCATAAACTGCTATGACAACTGAATGAGGTCATCACTGAATGCCTTCTTAAGGGGTCAATTCCACTGCAACCTCCCAACCAGGCAGATGCTGCTTCCTCACTCATCATTATTCCTTACAGATGAGGAATCTGGACCCAGAACAGGCAAGGCACTGACTGGCCCAGCGCACACAGGGAGGGCACCGGTAGTGCTGGCATTCAAATCTCAGTCATCTTGACTCCTCCATCACTCACCACACTGCATCCAAACCACCAGCAAATCCCAACAACCCTCCTTTTCAAGATACCCCCAATCCTGCCAGTGCTGGTGCTGCTTTGCAGTGGCATCCAGAAAGGTCTCTCTGCTCCTGCCTGGCCCCTATTCGACAGCAAAAACTCAGGAGCATGTCATTCCTCTACGCAAAGCCTGGCACTGGCTCCTCCACCTTACCAAAGTCTTCGCCTTGCTGGTCCACAGGCCTCACTCGATCTAGCTCTGGATTAATCCTCATCTGCCACCACTTCGACATTCACTGTGCAGCCACCACGCTGGCCTTGCTGTTCTGACTCCCAAACTACGGTCATAAGAGCCCAAACCACAGAGGCTGGGCCAGTGTAACCCGCACAATTTTATAAATGGGGAAACTGAGGCCCAAAGGGAGTACAGAAACTCTTCGATCACCACTCCCCACAATTACAGCTAACATTTATTGGGCCCTTACAACAGCCCGGGCGCCGTTCTATATGACTCGTATTATTAACTCGTTCAGCCCCTTACAACCTCCCATTGACACCAGGACTATTATTAGGCCATAGTTTATGGAAAACAAAGGCCCAGATCGGTGAAGTAATCGGCCCAAGGTCACTCGGGTGAGAGGCAGGGCTGGGATAGGCAAACCCTAACCCTACCTCCTCTCAATACTTCGGCCTGCTGGGCTCACATATCTGAACCTCCCGCTCCTACACATTAGAAATGTTAGTCCGTTTAGGGCACTGCCCACCCTCCACTCAACGGGAGGATCCTGGCAGGGGGGCGAGTTTCCACCTCGTAATTCGTACCTGAATTTGGCCAGTTCCCACTTTGGGAGTGAGCTTTTCGCCCCCCCCCTCCCCTTCGGGGGTCTACACCAAAACTGGACAGTGGCAGGGCAGGAACTGTAAAGTCAGTCTTCACGTCTCAGTCTCCATTTGGAAAGTTTAACCCACAGCGCAGAGCCTTAGCCGCTGAAACCGTGAAGGGTGAAAACTACCCGGACCCCCACCAATCAGGCGGCCCCTCCCCCACTCGGAGCAAGTCACGCGCCCACAGCATCCCCAAGGCGCCATTCAAGGGCTGCTGCCGCCAATCACCGAGCCGTTCCTTCGCCTCTCCCCGACCCAATCGGTCGACTCTCTCCAGAGCCGCGGCCTCGTAGGCCCGGGGCCCCGCGCGCACTTGGCAGGCCCGGGACCCTCCAAGGTGGCCTTCGCTCCCGCCCTCCGCTGGGCCGACACCCAATCACGGGCGCCGTCTCACCGAGTCCGGGGACCCCAACATATGAAAACGGAATGCTGATTGGCCGCCGCCCCTTCCGCCACTCCCAGCGAACACTGAACCTTGTCCGCGAGGGACGCCCGTGCCCCCAGGTCCCCTTTCCCTTCTTCCTCAAGTCCCCGTTGCTTCCGGACCTGAACATCCTCGTTGCGGAGCTCGTCTATGAGCACCGCGATGGGGTAGAGCGAGTCGTCGCCATCGGCCGCCGCCATCTTGGGCCCGTCCCGTTCCTGTCAAGACTGCGGCCAGCGCCGTGCTAAAACCGGGATAGGGAGGGGTTGGGCTGGGAGGAGGAAAGAAAGGCGTGGGGACGCCCGAGCCACTTTACAGGGGCTACCCCACATTCATTGGCCGCGATATCCCGGGCTGAGCCTGCGTTTCTTTGGTCCGAACAAATAAGGTCCCGCCTACCGCCCATTTGCCATTGGCCGAAGTGACGAGATTAAGTTTGCCGTAGGAGAGGGGGAGGAGGAAACGGAAGTACGTGGTATCTTAGCGACCAAGATTGGGCCCGCCTACGTCGCCGCTAATAGCGGCCTAGACGAGCAGTTGCTTCTAGCCAATGAGGAGGAAGATTGGGAGGTGGCTAAGTCAGCTCGCCTCCGAGTTCTTCTGCGCCTGCGTCGCTAGGAATGCATGACGTCATTGGCGGGGCAACGAGAACTATCCGCAGGTTTTGGTTTGGGAGACAGTGGTTCCTCTTGCTGGCAAGTGGACTCCTGAACCTTTGTGCGAGAGGAGGAGAGAGTGTGTCTTTGATTTATGCTTTATTTTGCTGAGGCCCCGAGAAAGGTGGCGACTTGCCTTACTCTGGGTAAAACCCAGCGCTCCTCATGCGTGGATCTGATTCCTGAACGCCTGTCTCCCACCTCCCCTTTTTACTCTTCAGCAGTTCTGGAAAATTAACTGCTTGAGCACATCATGCTTTTTCATGCCAGCAAGCCTTTGCCCAAACTGTACGTTCTATTTGGAAAGCAGTTCCTATTAAATCGTCGGATCTCTACGTATCTCCTCTTCCCTTCCTCTCTTCAGTCCTGGCCAAGCTCCCAGAGCCACGTAATCAGTCAATCTCAATTTCTCTCCCTCCCTCCCTCTCTCAAAATTCGTATCCCTTAGCTGAGTCTGTGCTAAAGACCCACTCCAGTTAGGAAACTGCTCCTTATAAAAGGGAGCGGGGGTTGAGCGGAGGAGACGTTGCATATTTCAGTCTTTTCCTCCTTATTCCCAGGATCTTCCCCCAACCCCAACTCTGCCAACTCACGGAGGCTATAAACCTCCTTAGCTAAGGATGCGCTCTAAATATCTTATAATTTTGTCAGTTACACCTCAAAGCCCTCCCCCCTCAAAGAGTCCCAAGTGTGCCATGCAGAGACAGCTCTCTGCAGCTCATAGATGCAGTCAGCAGCTTGATGCTGGTCAGACTCCACAGAAAAGACCCTGACCAAGAGTATTTCAACCAGTGACCCAAACAGTTCTCTCAGCACAACAGTTTGTTTCCACAGTTCACATCCTAAAAGAGGGATGTCCAAGGCACACTAAAGGCTTGTGTGCCACTTGGACACACTGGTAATCGTCCAGGTGTCTGACCACATCTGTTTTCTATTCCTGCACAGCTGTCACTAAGACTGCACAGCCACAGCGGCCCAGGGAGCAACATTAGGTTTCAACTTGCCTAAACCTTCCGTGTAGGTCAGACCATGCATTTAGGGAGGTCTCAGAGGACAGGGTTACTAGTGCCAGTGGCTATGGCTATAGTGTAGAGCTGAAAATTCCCCCAAAGGGATAGATACCACTTATTCCTATAAAGCCAGGATGCTGCTGGAGCCAGTCTGGGTTCATTCTCGAGTAAGTGATTCCTATAAGATGCAGGACTTCGGGGGCCCTTCGTACCTTGGTGGCAGTGGAGTCCAAATTGATTCATCCCCAAATTTGGAACATCAAGCAGGAGAATTGCAAGGCTTCTACGGATCAGACTTCAGTTTTGAGGTGCATTTGCTGCTGCTGCTGCTAAGTCGCTTCAGTCGTATCCAACCCCATAGATGGCAGCCCACCTGAGGTGCATTTATTGGCAAGCTAATTACTGCTGTTTATAAGCAGTGCACCTGTTGGTAGTGTCAGAGTGGCCCTGAGTTCATAAAGCAGTGGGGACTTTTAAATGGAGGCTGCATCCCTTTGCCAGAGGTATTAACTAACAAAATCATTAGGACATTGTCTCCCATGTCCCAGGAGTGTAGTGAGTGTTGGGCCTCCTTTGGCTAATGGGGAGTTCAAGAGACAATAATTTTTCTTTCACTGATGGAAGGATTGAGCATGGTAATCTGCCCAAAGAATCCCATTAAACTTTCACTGGAAAATAGGACTTGAATTTGGTCAGGTTATATCAGCTACCCCAACTGGCTGAGATGTGATGACAAGTTAGACAAGGCTATGGAGGCTGGGGCCTCTAACTTGCCAACAAAGAGAATATAATTTATATAATGAAAACTTTGTGCATCAGACGTTAGTGGCGCTTGACCAAAATCCTTACCACTTGCCAGAGGCAAGCAAAAAGGTAATATGTCTCACTAAGACTTGTCTACCTGCATCTCCCCTTACTGAAACATCTGTGGGATGTGGAAACACAAGCATATCACACAGCAATTTCTGATATGTTCTGATGCAGGATGCTGAATTTTTCCAAAGGATCCTGCTATGGTCTCTTTGTGTGTGCTCAAAATTCATATATTGAAACTCAACTCCCAAGGTTATCGTATTAAGAGATGGAGCTTTGGAAAGAGATTAGGTCAAGAATGGGATTATAATGACCTTTCAAAAGAGGCCTGAAAGAGCTCTCTTGCCTTCTTTTGTCTTGTAAAGATACAGCCAGAAGTCTGCAGCCCATAAGAGGGCCCTCACCTGACCATGCTGCCACCCAGATCTCAAACTTTCAGCCTTGTGAACTGAGAGAAATAAATTGATGTTTATGAACTACCCACTCTCTGGAATTTCATCACAGCAACCTGAACAGACTGAGATAGGCCCCCAATTACCTCATCTATTTAGCTTCCCTCTGCTTTTGTGATAATACATGAAGGCTCTTTGTTATGTTGGTTCAGTCACTACCCCATCCTCATTTCCAAGATTGTCAAGAAAGGTAAAGGGTGTAAGATTTTTACCCCATTTGCAAACCAAGTTACCTTGCCAGTTTCATGGATGCTGGCATAAGACGTGAGATGCCTGGGACTGAGACAGAAGCCATTATTATGTGTGGCACAACAGGCAGCAAGAGCTCCAAGTTCACACCTGGTTCCTTTTGTTCCCACAAGCCCCACAGGGGTTGTGCAAAGAAGCCCAGGGGGATGCCACACCCACAGTGGGGTCTGTGTCACAGATGGAGAACATTATGCTTAAGAAATCCTAATATTCCAGTGTGGATTGTAAGTACATCTATCAACCTTTGTTTCTGAGGAAGACATTTTATTTATTATATTAGTTAGATAATGAATCTGCCCTTGTCCCCAAGACAGACACTACTGCCATATTTCAAGGAGGTTATATAAAAATCCTTTCAAAGTAATCCAGAACAGAAGCTGATATAAGACATGAAAAAGTAAAATGAGAGGGTCATGGAGAACTGTCTCCTAATAAGGTACACCTTTCCCTTCAACTTTTGGGAGTAACTGAGCAAAAAGATTCACTGAAGATTTCTAATACCCAAACTGACTTTGGTTGTGTGGTGCTGCTGCGCTAAGTTGCTTCAGTCATGTCTGACTCTCTGACCCCATGGACTTAGCCCACCAGGCTCCTCCGTCCATGGGATTCTCCAGACAAGAACACTGGAGTGGGTTGTGATTCCCTCCTCCAGGGGATCAAACCTACATCTCTTTTGTCTCCCGCGTTAGCAGGTGGATTCTTTACCACTAGCACCACCTGTGTGGTGCTGTGTGACTGTTAAAAGGCTAGAGGAGACAGAAGGAGACAGATTTAACAGGAGGCTTCATGGGTGAGGTGGTATTAACCTGGATGAGCAGTGAGAGGTGAGAACAGATGAAAAGAAAGAATAATGTCACATATCTGAATAAATTGAAATTTTTTAACATCAGAAAAATATATAATTGAGTATCCACGCATGCAACGAGTCAATTCTGGTAGATTGCTAATCTAAATGTTAAAGCTAAATAAAAATTTTAAAATAAAACAAAGGCAAACATTTCTAGTCTTAGAATGGGAAATTTTATTAAGCGGACTAATAAAGGTTATTGAGAAGTAAATATTTTTACATTAAAGTTAACACTTCCTCCTCATTGACACACACACACACACGCACGCACACAGAGGAAGACAGAGACAGACAGCATGAGATAAAGGACAGAGGAAGACAGAGACAGAGAGCATGAGATAAAGGAAACCAAGAATGACATCATGTCCAGCAGGTATATAGAACTACTAGAAATCAATAAGAAAAAAGCAATAAATAGAAAAATGGATAAAATAAATTAATACATACTTCAGAAATAAGTTTCCCAATAGATAAATATGTGAAAACATGCTTCATTTTCATCATAACCATCATACACCAATTGGAAGTCCAAAATGAAAAAAAAAAAACACACAGAAAGTGTCGACAAGGATGTTGGTAAGCCAAGAGTATCTCCTACACTGCTGTGACTGTGGAAATTGGTCCAAACATTTTCCAGACCTCTTTGGCACTGCCCTTAAAAGGTAAAGATGCAGCGGCTTCCCTGGTGGTCCGGTGGTTAGGACTTAGCCTTACAATGCAGGGAGTACATGTTCGGTCCCTGGTCAGGGAGCTAAGATCCCACATGCCTCACAGCCAAAAAACCAAAACATAAAACAGGAGTGATATTATAATGAATTCAGTAAAGACTTTAAAAATAGTCCACATCAAAAACAACCTTTAAAAACAGTAAGAATGTAAATCTGTCACCCAACAACTCCATTATTAAATATACAGCCAACAGAAACTAGTATGTGTCTCATCAAAACAGGTTCTCGATTTACACACCAAGCACTACTCCTAATAGTCCCAAACTGAAAACAATCCATATGCCAACTAACAGAGGAATGATTAAAGTAACTGTTTCCTATTCACGTGATAGAACCCTACACAGCAATGCAAACAAATGATCAATGACAACACCCAGCAATAAACTCACAAACAACATGAGAAATGACAAAAGCCAAATACAAGAATAGTTTACTTACTTTATATAAAATTCAAACTGACTAAAGTGATTTATGTTGCTGGATGTCAAGGCAGTGGGTACCCTGAGGAGCAACAGATGAGAAGGAACAGATCGGGGGTTCCGGGGGCCTGGCAATATTCCATTTACTGATCTAGGTACAGACTACAGAAATGTATTCATTCTGTGAATTTCTGTTGAGCTCTGACTGTATAAAGTGCATGTATCTTTAATATTTTAAAATACATATCACCAATCAAAAAGTTGGGATACGCTGTGAGAATGACCATCATCAAAGACCACTCCTGGATACATATCTGAAGAAAATGAAAACACTAATCCAAAATTATATGCGCACCTCAATGTTCATGGCAGCATTATTTACAAACCAAGATATGAAAGCAAATTGCGTTACCAACAGATGAATGGATAAAGAATATGTGATACATATAGATGGAATATATCTATACCAAACAAAATGGAATACTGCTGCTGCTGCTGCTAAGTCGCTTCAGTCGTGTCCGACTCTGTGCAATCCCATAGACTGCAGCCCTCCAGGCTCCCCCGTCCCTGGGATTCTCCAGGCAAGAACACTGGAGTGGGTTGCCATTTCCTTCTCCAGTGCATGAAAGTGAAAGTGGAGTCGCTCAGTCACGTCCGACTCTTAGCGACCCCATAGACTACAGCCCACCAGGCTCCTCCATCCGTGGGAATTTCCAGGCAAGAGTATTGGAGTGGGGTGCCATTGCCTTCTCCAGTGGAATACTAGTTAGCAATAAAAAATAATGAAATTCTGCTACTTGCAACAACACAGATGGATTTAGAGGGTATTATGCTTTAGTAAATATGTCAGAGAAAGACAAACACTATATGATACATTTATTTGTGGAATCTTAAGTATTGAACAAACTACTGAATATAACAAAAAGAACAGACTTGAAGATATAGAAAACAAACTAGAGGCTACCAAAGGGAGGCAGAGGGTAGGGGGCTAAGAGCTGCAAATGACTATGTATGAAATAAATGAAGTACAGGGAAATATCGTACAGCACAGGATGTACAGCTAATCTTTTATAGTAAGTGGAGTATAAACTTTAAATATTGTGAACCACTACTGTAGATCTGAAACTTACATAATATTGTAAACAAAATATACCTCAATCTTCAAAAATTAAATTTTAAAAAATAAAAAGTGGAAACGAAGGTAAATAATTAAATCAGCAAGTAAATAAATAAAGGTTTCTTTGGAGCATTCTGGAAAAAAGAAAGATGGGATACAGAAAACAGATTACTGTTGCAATGTCCTCATATTATAAAGGTGGTGTTTAACAGTATTAGGTACAATGACACTGTGATTACCTTTGGAAAATATGCTACCATTTCTGGGTAAAAGCTAATAAATACATAGTATACAACTTTTCAAAGAAAATATATAAATTATACTATAGAATTATATTTGGAAATTAATAGAAAAGAAGCTAACATAGATAAAATAAGAAAATACTCTAACAGCAAATGTATCAATTATTACATTAAATTTATAAAGACTAATTTCTTAACTGAAAATTTTTTCCCTTATTCATGAATGGGTTTACAGAAGATAGGGCCACATAATAGAATTAAAGTAGGAAAATGAAAAAAACATTTCATGGAGTTTTAAGAAGCAGCTAACATGGCAACGTACTCCTTAGACAACATGCACTTTGAGTTTTGTTATTGTAATTAGTGGCATTTTCAATTTTTCTTACTATATAACTTTCCAATGTACTGACTGATGGATAACAAACGTGATAGACTTTATGCATATATACACATGGATCACACACAGACATATATACACATATGTAGGTTTTTCTTTCATTTTTCTCTTCTTCCATTGTAATCCAGTTTCTGGTAAATATTTAAGTGTCTCATGTGAGAAAGAAATAGTGGTTTCTATTTGGGATGCAAGGTTCAATCTATATATCAATTGTTTGAAAATAATTTTTTTGTTTTTCAAACTGTTGAATTGTCAATACTTTCACTGGTTTCAGAATATCAATACAGAGAAAACCACGTAAAAATCTCTCCTAAATTTGAGGCAATATCCACAGTGCTCATTGAAAATCTGGGAGCTCCAGGGAATTCCTTGACAGTCTTGTGATTAGGACTCCGAGAGTCTGCTGAAGGAGGTTCCATCCCTGCTTCCATCCAGGTTCCATCCCTGGTCAGGGAACTAAGATCCCAGGAACTGAGCAGCTCGATGAGGAAAAATAATAATAATAATAATAATCAAGGAACCCCAAATTCCAAACTCTGTAGACAAAAAATGGATCTTTTTGTATCTTTTATGTCTTTTCCTTTCAAATGGATCTTCATGTGATGCTCTGAATGACTTTGCTAAAGTCCTTTACTTTGTGGATTACAACAACCTGTGGAAAATTCTTAGAGATGGGAATACCAGACAACCTTACCTGTCTCCTGAGAAATCTGTATGCAGGTCAAGAAGCAAAAGTTAGAAGCAGACATGGACTGGTTCAAAATTTGGAAGGGAGTATGTCAAAGCTGAATATTATCACCTTGCTTATTTAACTTATATGCAGAGTATACCATATGAAATTCTGGGCTGAATGAATCACAAGTTGGAATCAGTATAGCCAGGAGAAATATCAACAACCTCAGATATACAGATGATATCACTCTAATGGCAGAAAGTGAAGAGGAACTAAAGAGCCTCTTGATGAGGATGAAAGAGGAGAGTGAAAAAGCTGGCTTAAAACTCAGATTCAAAAAGTGAAGATCGTGGCATCTGGCCCCATCACTTCATGGCAAATAGATGGGAAAACAATGAAAACAGTAACAGATTTTTATTTTCTTGGGCTCCAAAATCACTGCAGACAGTGACTGCAGCCATGAAATTAAAAAACACTTGCTCCTTGGAAGAAAAGTCATGACCAACCTAGATAGCATATTCTAAAGCAGAGACATCACTTTGCCAAAAAATGTCCATATAGTCAAAGTTATGGTTTTTCCCGTAGTCATGTACAATGTGAGAGCTGGGTCATAAAGAAGGCTCAACATAGAAGAATCGATACTTTCAAATGTGATGCTGGAGAAGACTCTTGAGTGTCCCTCGGAGAGCAAGGAAATCAAACCAGTCAATCCTAAAGGAAATCAAACCAGTCAATCCTAAAGGAAATCAACCCTGAATATTCAGTGGAAGGACTGATGCTGAAGCTGAAGCTCCAATACTTTGCAGAGAATTGCAAAGAGCCAATTCATTGGAAAAGACCCTGATCTTGGGAAAGATTGTGGGCAGGAGGAGAAGGGGATGACAGAAAATGAAATGGTTGGATGGCATCATCGATTCAATGGATATGAGTTTGAACAAATTCCAGGAGATAGGGAAGGATAGGGAAGCCTGGCGTGCTGCAGTCCACAGGGTCGCAAGGAGTCGGAGATGACTTACTGACTGAGCAACAACAGTAGAAATAAACATCATCACTTTAGGGACATGAGCAATACCTCCAAATGTCTTTCTTGACAACTTGCCCAAGTCATCATCACAAAAGACAGAAATGTGCCTCTGCAAACCCCAATTTCATGCAATTCACGTCTTTTTCAATTTTCACATCATGAGATATTGTTTCAAACTATGGTAAAATGTCATTTTATGCACTCATTTGCCCCACTCCAGTTCAATTTGGACATTTCTAACTGAAAATGTTTAAACATGCACATCTCCCTATGTAGCATCACATTTCAAGTACATAACTAGCATCTCTCTAGGGACACAATGGACAAACCTCATGAATGGTTCAAAAAGCTTTTTTGTTTTAAATTTAGATTTATTTATTTTAATTGGAGGCTAATTACTTTACAATATTGTACTGGTTGTGCCATACATCAACGTGAATCCGCCACGGGTGTACACGTGTTCCCAATCCTGAACCCCCCTCCCATCTCCCTCCCCATACCATCCCTCTGAATTTCCCCTCCAGAACTATTATCTTCAGTTTCAGTCATGGCCTGCTGCATTCTCTTCCATTTCCATGGACCTTTTCTTAATATTCCAGGTCAACTTCATTTTTCAGAAATATACTGTGACACATTTAAATTACACACTCATACAATTCTCCGTAGTATCCAGATTGTTTAGGACCTGATGCTTATTAGTGCATAAATTCTGAACTCCTCCAATGCAAGCACTAGTGAAACTTCCAGTACATAAGTACTTATATATCTTCAATTACAATTACCATTATAACTGCATTTACTTGGAGAAGATGCTCACCATGTCTTGCTGACCTACTATTTCTGCTCAGCCACTCATAATCTTAGTTAGGACTCTGGGGGAAGTGACTATGAAATGAAATGAAATGAACATAGTCCAAATACATCCATTTTACATTTTTCTCACAGGATTACAGCTTGTTTTATTACTTATCCTAGCAAAACAGATCCTGGATATTCTGGAGTCACATCTCATGAGCAGAGCTGAGAGTTGCAAAATATGCAATGATTATTACAGACGTTTTCACAAACAAAAAAAATATCAATACTGTTTGTTTTTGTTTAAAGCCAAAGTAATATGACTGATGAAGAAAAAGGTGTTGAAATAGATAAAGGTGCTCACCAGGAGGATGGTTTTGGTGGCTCTGGACTCAAGGGAGGATGTGGAGGAGACATTGATCCTATGACTGTTTTGGACCCACAGTGCAAATATATACCATTTACATCTTTCTCATAAGAGTAGGGGAGTTTGTATTCCTTTTCCCAGCAAAGCAGAGCCTAGATATTCTGGAGTCACGACTCATGAGCAGAAAGGGGCTAATAGCTGGAAAACATGCAGTGATTATGGCAGAGATGTTCATAATGAACAAATCAAGATCTTTCAAAACACTCAAAACAATATAATAGATGGAGAAAAGGGTGTTAAAACAGACAAAAGTGCTCACCACAAGAAGGACAGTTTTGGTGGCTCTGGACTCAGGAGAGGATATGGAGGAGACTTTGATCCTGTGAAAGTTTTTGAGCCTCTGCTTGTGCCTGTATAGGATAAAAGCCGTGGAGCCACTGGCCAAGATTGTGACCACAAAACATAAGACATCAGAGAATGATATCAATGCTGCATATAATGAGTCTCTGATTTGGTCATGACGAACAGAAAAACAGTGTCCAAAACGTTTTCTGTTTGTGAAGTTTTTGTTGCTCAAATTTCCAGTCACATACATAGGATACACAACATTTCCCAGCATGTTCACGATCCAGCACAGGATAATTGAAGGGAAAACCAACTGCAGAGCTTTCACTTTAAGCTCTTCCCACCTGGAGGTCCGGGGACAGATGGTGATGGCCTGGAAGACACTCAAGAGGAAAGTGGTGCCAATGGGCACACCTCTGCTCACTCCACGAGCATATGGGGAAAATCTGCATGTAAAGTCACTGTCCATGTGGTGCCACCCATAATTTGTCATTGTATAGTGGTATCCATTAGAGAACAGAACCAAGATTTTGGGGACAATCAGATTCTTGACAATCAAATCTATGGTCCTCAGCCTACACCCAGTGCAATAAAGGAAGAGATAATGGTAAAGAAGAGAGACATTCCCCAGGACTCCAAACAGAGTCTGTGATAAGAAGACTGTTCTTATTTCCGAATCACCAGCAGCCATGCTGTCAGGTCTCAGTGACTGATGGGTGTCTTCTGAGCTAGAGGGTCCTGAATGGGAACATGAGATGTGGAACACAGGTACCATGTAAACTGAAGGGCAACATTCTGTACTTACAAATACTTTCTGTGGTTTAGTAGCTAAGTCATGTCTGACTCTTGTGACCCCATGGACTGTAGCCCGCCAGGCTCTTCAGTCCATGGGATTCTCCTGGCAAGAATACTGGAGTGGGTTGCCATTTCCTTCTCCAAGGGATCTTCCTGACCCAGGAATTGAACCTGGGTTTCCTGCATTGCAGGCAGATTCTTTATTGACTGAGCTACAAGGGAAGACCTTACAAATACTTCTACTGAGAAATAATTAGTTAAAAATTTCCTGTCAGGTCAAGGCTTGCAAGGGTTGAAAGTGTAATCATTAAAAAAACACTTGAAATGTATGAATCACTGCGATGAAAGACACATGTGCGTTAATGTCTTTGTCCCTCACAAATTCATGAGGCAGACACTATTATCTTCCTTATAAAAATGAGGCAAACGTCCACACAGAGAAATGAAGCATTTGGTTTAAATTCACTCACTGTTTGGGGGCAGATGGCTAGTGGGGATTTGACCCTGACTCAGCTAATAACATGGAGAAGGAAATGGCAACCCACTCCAGTATTCTTGCCTGGAGAATCCCAGGGACGGGGAAGCCTTGTGGGCTGCCGTCTATGGGGCTGCACAGAGTCAGACACGACTGAAGCGACTTAGCAGCAGCAGCAGCTAATAACAACAATGGTGCATTTAATCCAGAACATACTCAAATACCAGTCACCTTTGTCCTTCAAATAAAACACATCTAAATTTAGTTTGGTTTTGCACCTTGTCATTTCAATTTACGTGGCTTGTATTTCATTTCAAAATTTAGGTACTAACAAATTTCCATTTACACAAATACAAATTTCCACTTACACAATTACAAAATTTGAATAAAGCTTTAGAGATCTTAATTATATGTAGATGCCCTTAGGACTTCCCGGGCAATCCAGGGGTTCGGACTCTTGCTTTCATGGCATAGGATGAGGTTGATCTCTGGTTAGGGAACTAAGATCTCACATGCCACTAGGAGCAGCCAAAAAAAAATGTTTTTTAATGTAAATACACTGTCTGCAATATAAAACTGCAGACACCTGTACCATGACATGGTGGATTGAATATATACAAGAACAGCTCAATATTAGGATGGAAACAGAAAGACTCATTTACTCTCATTCCAGGACAAAAGTGTAATGGCCAGGTCTCAGGACATATGGGACAGGGAACACTGCTGCCTAATTAATAGTGCATTGTAGAAACAAAATTAGTACTAATTTCACATCATCTACCTATTTTTTAATACCTGAGTCAAATACAAGTATTACCAGTAAAGCAAGATTTGCAAAAGATATGCAAATATAAGGCACATGTAAATGGAATGTTAAGGTGAGTAACTTGTGTACTGTACAAAGCACATACTCTGTTGGATCAGTATTAAGATATTTGAAAGTGGCAGAAATAATAGAAGATAAACTGGAGCCTAAAAAATAGTATCTGAAATGTATAAAGTTCTATTTTTCTTAAATGCTGCTTCCCTACCATTAAGTGGGAAGACTCTCTCCATAATCAATAGAGTCACAATAATTAAATCTTCTCAACACTTCACACACCCACAGTTTGAGGAAACATTTCTACTCCAGCAATGGCTGCCAGACACACTGTTGCAGCACTGGATCAGATGATTCCTCCAGACTCATCACACTCTTTGTTACAGATTGGATTTCTATGTACTCACCTCTGAACCCTGAAATTTATGTCTGTAATTCCTGGAAAGTAGACTGAACATCATATTAACTTGGGAAATACAGTCCTTAAGTACATAAAATATCACACTGGCATTAAACCACAACAATCTCACATGACAGGCATCAGGGATTGGTGAAAGGTCTAGGACCCCATCTCCCTTTTCTATCTCAGTTCAGACTCAGGATTTATCCAGCCCTCCTGCAGGGCTTTGGTGCTGGACCAGGTTCACACAAGGGAGAATCCCTTTGTCCAATATGTTCACTTACCGGATTGCTGATATAAATCTATCCCTTGCAGATTCTACTTCTCATGTGAATACAGAGAAAACCATTGACTTTTTCCTGCTACCTGAATGGTGGGCTCAGTGTGAAGGTCAAAGCAATCAGTAAGTGTGCAGGAGGGTTAGCTGGACCCTGAGATATGAATTTGTGAACCTGTGACCTCACCTCCCCTCAGAAATGCAATTTTCATGTCACCTGGTGCGCAGGAACAGACTTGGGAGCTCTGATTGTTTTTGAAAATATTCTGCAAGTTCCTAATTGCCAAAGATAATTATAAGTTTCCAGTTAATATGTCTTAAGAGACTATTAGAGTGTTCGTGACAGATGCTTACTTTTTCATGCTCCCTGGAGGCACACAGGGCTCACATGCAGGGAGCAGGAAGAAATTAGGATTGACATGTAAGGGACTGGCTGCACATATATATCTCAATGGAGGTTCTGCCTCACTGAGAAATGATACCCAGGAAACTTCTTTCCTAATTTCATACACTGAGCTGGCCCATCAGTAAAAGAAATAGAATTTCTCCAAACATCTGAGGTTTTCAAAACAGATACAAGTAACAGGAAGGACATGATTTCAACAATCTACATTAGACATTGTGGTACTCATATATACAACTCAATATCAATGAATATGTAAATTGTTAGGAAAATAAACTTTACTGATATGGACCTTCTGTAGTTTTAGAAGCAGAAGTATATACTATCCATAGAAGAAAGAGAGAAGGCTCTAAAAGAGACCCATGCAAATAAAAGAACCAGGATCAGACGGCTTACGAGGGAGACTCTACTATTTCTGCATCAGTCAGATAAGTCAGTGCTAGCGATTAATTCAAGACCACGGTGAGGTCAACAGAGTACTCTACACAGTTTTGTGGAAATTTTTCATTAAGGAATTACGATTGAATTTTTAATTAAGAAACATTTTCAATGGGTCAAGAAAAATACTTATATATTATTAATTGAATTTAATTTTACAGGTTTCCCTTACAAATTAACTCTTTAATTCAGGTTCATTCTGCATTCACTCCTAGTTTTCAAGTCTGTTGTTAGAGCCACAACCCATCATACACACACAAACACCCAAGCTCATTTACACACACATGCAGGAACAGTCACACTCAAATATATATTTGCACACATTCACATACTTGTACACATACACAATCACTCATGTCCTCATACAATTTCAACTGCACACTCACAACCATGAATGCACACACTGAACACATGAAAATTCCCTCTTGAATATAACAATACTCATTAATATAAACACGCAGACAAACAATTACACTGTTTCGTGAAATTACAGTCACTATGCATGTACATCAATGACATGATTATACAGAGTAGAATGGCTGTATCTTCAAACTTCTGGATGCCTCCAAATAGGAGCCTTCCTACACTTTCCAGTCCTTCCAACCCTGTGACAGTCACAAAGACAATATTTACCATAATGCACAGCACCTAAAATGTGTGGTGAATATTGCTACCTGGTGTTAATATACACTCTGGAACTTGGAGTGTTTTGGCAAGTGACAGTGTGCAGGTATGATAGAGTGGAGTAAGAACAGGCCACAGAGAAAAGGAGCTATAAGGATAAGATGGTGGTGGAGTGAACCTGGGAGCCTGGGGTTATAGAGAGGGCAGAGAGAGAAAAGGCAGAGAGATTTTCTGTGCAGGCATGATAAGCCACTTCAGTTGTGTGCAACTCCTTGTGACCCCACGACTATAGCCTGCCAGGCTCCTCTGTCCATGGGATTTTTCCCAGCAAGAATACTGGAGTTGGTTGCCATTTCCTCCTCCAGGGGACCTTCCCAAAGCACAGATCAAACCCGTATTTCATGTGTTTCTTGCATTGCAGATGGATTCTTTACCGCTGAGCCACAGCTGCCAATAAAAATTCACGAATAGACAGTTCAATGTGATGTACTTTAACAACCCACGAAGTGTGTGATAGCTGAAATTCAACACTCTAAAGGTATAAACAGGGAGTGTTTTGATAAAGATGACTCACTGATATTCTCCATTGAATAAATTGTTGTGTTTGGCAGAACATGGTAAAGCTATTTCTACTGACATAAAAATATCTTCTTCATAAACAACCTGATTGAGGTAAGCAACTTGAGAAAAATTAACATCAGTCTGACAATATTTTTGTAAACACTGAAGCAAAACAACATATTACAAAATGCATTTTTCACCAATTATAATATCAGGTATACTTTTTTAAAACCACATTTTTAAAAGAATAGATGAAAAACAAAAAAATGTTACGCTTGAATATCACAATGGTATCAGTTGTAAAGAATAAATGAGAATTTTACTTCATTTTATTTTTCCTTTATTATTCTCTTTCCATTTTTTTCTGTAAAAAACTTCCATGAAATATAGCACCTGAAACAACACTCATTCATTTTTTGATAGCTCAGTCAAGTCAGGGCCAGAATCAAGAAGTCTGCTCACCTGGGCTCTTAACTAGAGCCTCTGGGGGAGAATTATTTGCAGGCTGATTCATGTCTTTGCGCCCCCGCCCCCACCCCCCCACCCCCCACCCCCCCATCCCCCACCCCCCCACCTCCCCCACCCCCCCACCTCCCCCACTTGATGAAAGTGAAAGAGGAGAGTGAAAAAGTTGGCCTAAAGCTCAACATTCAGAAAATGAAGATCATGGCATCTGGTCCCATCATTTCACGGGAAATAGGTGGGGAAACAGTGGAAACAGTGTCAGACTATTTTTTTGGGCTCCAGAATCACTGCAGATAGTGACTGCAGCCATGAAATTAAAAGACGTTTACTCCTTGGAAGAAAAGTTATGACCAACCTAGATAGCATATTCAGAAGCAGAGACATTACTTTGCCGACTAAGGTCCGTCTAGTCAAGGCTATGGTCTTTCCAGTAGTCATGTATGGATGTGAGAGTTGGACTGTGAAGAAGGCTGAGCGCCGAAGAATTGATGCTTTTGAACTGTGGTGTTGGAGAAGACTCTTGAGAGTCCCTTGGACTGCAAGGAGATCCAACCACTCTATTCTGAAGGAGATCAACCCTGGGTGTTTGGAAGGAAAGATGCTAAAGCTGAAACTCCAGTACTTTGGCCGCCTCATGCAAAGAGTTGACTCATTGGAAAAGACTCTGATGCTGGGAGGGATTGGGGGCAGGAGGAAAAGGGGACGACAGAGGATGAGATGGCTGGATGGCATCATGGACTCGATGGACGTGAGTCTGAGTGAACTTTCGGAGTTGGTGATGGACAGGGAGCCCCGGCGTGCTGCGATTCAGGGAGTCACAAGGAGTCGGACATGACTGAGCAACTGAACTGAACTGAATACTCCACTGTGTATATGTACCACAGCTTTCTTATCGATTCATCTGCTGTTGGACATCCAGGTTTTCAAATTAAGAAGCACATTGCGAATGGGTCAACAAAAGAGGTTTATACATTGAGTTGAATTATCTAGGTTTTCCCTGAAAATCAAAAGTGAAAGTCACTCAGCTGTGTCCTACTCTTTGAGACCCAGGCCAGAATATTGGAGTGGGTAGCCTTTCCCTTCTTCAGGAGATCTTCCCAACCCAGGGATTGAACCCAGGTCTCCCACATTGCAGGTGGATTCTTTACCAGCTGAGCCACCAGAGAAGCCCAACAATACTGGAGTGGGTAGTCTAACCCTTCTCCAGCGGATCTGCCTGACTGAGGAATCAAACCAAGGTCTCCTGCATTGCAGGCAGATTCTTTACCAACTGAGTTCTCAGGGGACCCCACTCACAAACAGATCTTTGACCCGCGTTCACTATAAATTCACTCTCAATTGTCAAGTCAGTTGTTAGAGCCGTAATGGAGGACCACCCATTCTACACACACAGACATAAACACACACAAAGTCATTACACAGACATGCAAGCATACACACATGGACATTCACATACTCAAACATTTAGTCACACACATTCACATATTTATGCATATACACACCCACATCCTCATATAATCTCAATGGACATTCACAGCATTAGCACACATACTGAACACATGAAAATTCCCATGCATATATACTAATACTCATAGATACACAAACTCAGAATACCCCTCCTTCTTAAAAATACAGTCACCATGCACATGTCTGTCTCAGTGACATGATCTTCCATAGAAAAACAGTTCTATCTGCAAACTTCTGGCTGCCTCATAATGGGAGCCTTCCTGTACTTTCCAGTCCATCCAACCCTGCAACAATCAAAATCACAATATTTACAAAACACAGCACCTAAAGTGTGACCTGCCTCTTGAGAAACCTGTATGCAGGTCAGGAAGCAACAGTTAGAATTGGACATGGAACAACAGACTGGTTCCAAATAGGAAAAAAAAAAAGTATATCAAGGCTGTATATTGTCACCCTGCTTATTTAACTTATATGCGGAGTACATCATGAGAAACGCAGGGCTGGAAGAAGCACAAGCTGGAATCAAAATTGCCGGGAAAAATATCAATAACCTCAGATATGCAGATGACACCACCCTTATGGCAGAGAGTGAAGACGAACTAAAGAGCCTCCTGATGAAAGTGGAAGTAAAAAAGTTGGCTTAAAGCTCAACATTCAGAAAATGAAAATTATGCCATCTGGTCCCATCACTTCATGGCAAACAGATGGGGAAACAGTGGCTGACTTTATTTTGGGGGGCTCCAAAATCACTGCAGATGGTGATTGCAGCCATGAAATTAAAAGATGCTTACTCCTGGTGTCTCAGAGGTTAAAGCATCTGCCTGCAATGCAGGAGACCTGGGTTCGATCCCAGGGTTGGGAAGATCCCGTGGAGAAAGAAATGGCAACCCACTCCAGTATTCTTGCCTGGAGAATCCCATGGGTGGAGGAGCCGGGTGGGCTACAGTCCACGGGGTCGCAAAGAGTCAGACATGACTGAGCGACTTCACTTCAGTCACTTCACTTTACTCCTTAGAAGGAAAGTTATGACCAACCTAGATAGCATATTAAAAAGCAGAGACATGATTTTGTCAACAAAGGTCCATCTAGTCAAGGCTATGGTTTTTCAAGTAGTCATGTATGGATGTGAAAGTTGGACTATAAAGAAAGCTGAGTGCCAAAGAATTGATGCTTTTGAAATGCGGTGTTCTTGAGAGTCCCTTGGACTGCAAGGAGATCCAACCAGTCCATCCTAAAGGAGATTCGTCCTGGGTGTTCATTGGAATGACTGATGTTGAAGCTGAAACTCCAATACTTTGGCCACCCGATGTGAAGAGCTGACTCATTTGAAAAGACCCTGATGCTGGGAAAGATTGAGGACAGGAGGAAGGGGATGACAGAGGATGAGATGATTGGATGGCATCACAGACTCAATGGACATGAGTTTGGGTAAACTTTGGGAGTTGGTGATGGACAGGGAGGCCTGGCGTGCTGCGGTTCACGGGGTCGCAAAGAGTTGGACATGAATGAGCAACTGAACTGAAGTATGTGTTAACTTTTAACCTAGAAATTTAGCATCCTTTTTTTCCTTGAATCCACAATATATCTTCTGGGATCTTAGTTCTTTGACCAGGGATTGAAGCTATACTCTCAGTACTTGAAGGGTGGAGTCTTACCCATTGGACCACCAAGGAAGTACTTTAGTACACATTAAAAGCCTAGAGATATGTATATATGTAACTGATTCACTTTGCTGGACACTTGAAACTAGCACAAGATTGTAAATCAACTATACTTCAATTTGAAAAAAAAAAAAAAGAGTCCAGTGGAGCAGACACTGACTTTGACTTCTGACTTACTGACCTGTGAGAAAATTAATGAATGTTGTTTTAGGCAGCTGATATCGTGGCAGTTTGTTACAGAAGCAATAGAAATCTGATTCCCATGGAAACACAATCATATACAAACAGCAAAATTAAGATTCTCATTTATCATCCCACAGCTAATGGCATTTTGATATTGATGCGTGATCATTTTCTTTAGTTTTAGACATACTCTTTTTTTATATTGTGGTTTCATACTATACCTGATATTTTACCTGAAATGGCATAAAAATGAATTCCTTAATATTCTATTTTGGTTATATTTTTACACAAATATGTCATAGTGGACTTACTTTCTAATCAAATTGCTTTCCTCTGTCAGGGGTCTATATTTTGTCCAATAAAAGTAGATCTACGATTTTATCTGAATCATCACTATTTATTCATTGGAGATTATTTTTCAATTTAATTTAATTTTTAAAGTATAGGTGACTTATTGTGTTATTTTCACAGCAAAGTGATTTAGTTATATATATATTTCCTATTATTTTGCATTGTCAGTTATTATAAGTTATTGCATATTTCTCCTGTGCCATACAGTAAATCCTTGTATCCCAGTTGCTAACTGTCAAGAGCAATAAGAAGTTTCCAGCTAATATGTCGTAAGAGACTATTAGAGTGTTTGTGATCAAGTCTCACTTTTCCATGATCCCAGGAGGCAAACAGGCTCACCTCAGGGAGCAAGCAGGAAGAACTTAGGACTGACATGTAAGGGGCTGGTTGCAAGGATGAATCTCAAAGGAGGTTCCATCTCACTGAAAAACTGTACTCAGGACAATTCTTCCCCAATTTCATATATTGAGCTGGATCATCAATTAAGAACAAAGAAGTAGAATTTGTCCAAATATCTGAGGCTTTCAAAGCAGATCAAAGTAACAAGAAGGACATGGTGCCAATAATCCACATTAGATATCAGTGCACGCATTTGTACAACTCAATATCAATAAATATTAGGAATTGTTAGGAAACTAAACTTTACTGATATTGACCCTAATTAGGGTGATAGGAGGGTTTCCATGGTAGCTCAGCTGGTAAAGAATCCACCTGCAATGCAGGAGACCTGGGTTTGATCCCTGAGTTGGGAACATCCCCTGGAGTAGGGCATGGCAACTCACTGCAGTATTCTTGCCTGGAGAATCCCCATAGACAGAGGGGCCAAATATCCTACAGTCCACTGGGCTACAGTCGATCAGGTCGCAATGAGTTGGACATGACTGAGTAATAAGCACAGGGTGATAGGAAGCAGAAGCAGGACTAATATTCATAGAAAAGGGAAGGTTCTAAAAAGTCCCTCAAAAATAAAAGAACCAGGAGCAGATAGTTCAAGAGGGGGATTCTACTATTCTTGTAACCGTCAGATAAGCCAGTGCTACTCACTCAATTCAAGACCAATGGGAATTCCCTGGTGGTCTAGTGTTTATTTAGGACTTGGTGATTCCACTATTGAGGCTTTTGATAACAGACTATGGAAATTTGTCTTTAAGTGATTCATACTTGCTTTTAAAATCTTGTTACTTTGATAAAATAAATGAGTGTTATTTCACAACGATCTGTGGAGACTATGGCACACATAGACAAAGCTCATTCTGCTTCTACAAAATTAACCCCTCATACGAAAATTTAAAATGGATAAATAATGGCTATTAACCAAACATCAGGGCTATGGGAAGCCCAAGACAGCTGTTTGGCTTCTCCCGGCTCCCTGACAAACCTCACTTTTATTTGACAGCATAAAGCCTTTCCTGGCTGCAGGGTTAATATATCACAAGGGGGAAAATGGTTAAAATCATTTTCTGTGATCTCTAGTGATCACGGCGCCCATTTTGCTGGGCAGATTGTATGGATACTGGCAAAAACGTCATGAGCTTCTTAGACACTATCACTTTCACTGACGTCCTTTGTTGTCAGGCAAGGACCACAAAGCAAAGGGATTGGTTACATGAGATTGAACAGACTGCTAAGTATGACTAAAATTTTCATGACTTTTTGTCTGACATATTACTGGCTTCTAATCTTTATTTTCAGATATAAAAAAGTTATTCTCCTTAAGTCGTTGAGGGTTTAAAACAATTTAGTGATTTACACCTGTGGGTAAAATGAAAACATTTTTCTTTTCTCTCTGCCTTGTCAATCCAGAAATTGGAGACATTTGAGTTCTAAACAGCCTTATCAAGGTAAAAAAGACTGTCTCCAGACATATACAAAAATCTCAGAGTATACTGGGGAGCTCTAAAAGAAATATCCACACAACTGATGTCAGGCCTATGACATCTAATATGTTTCACTGAGTAGTAAGTCTTAGTTTTGTTAATTAAGGCCTGTATTTACTATGACTCACTTCTAATATAGCTCCTTGTGGTTATGTTACACTGCTAACAGGCTTCACTAAGTTAAATTAAAAAGGATATTTATTAAATTTAAAAGGTGCTTCATTAAAAAGGACACTCTAAGTTTGTTTCTAAAGTTTATCTCAGTAACCAGTCTTTAAATAAAGATCAAATGCTCCAGGATCTGCAACCAGGAAATTAACAACAAGCTACAGTCATTTAACAATCTAAGTCAGATGACTTAAAGATGTCTCTGGGCTCTACCTTATGAAAGTTCTTGACTTAAATTCTTACTTATGATTTTACTATTATTGCTAACTATATTATTTTCTATATTGCCTGTTTCAAGAAATGTGGTCCCTTACATTATCAAATGTATGACTGAGCCACTGATATGATGATGGTATATAGTTCCATATGAAATCCACAGCTATAATGGATGTAACTCATATATCTTCCTTTGGTAAGCTCTCTTATGTACATGTGACTATTGATACTTTCTCTCAATTTATATAGGGCTCCCCTGGTGGCTCAGTTGGTAAAGAGTCTGCCTGCAGTACCAGAGATCTGGGTTTGATCCCTGGGTCGGGAAGATCCCCTGGAGAAGGAAACAGCAACCCACTCCAGTGTTCTTGCCTGGAAAATCCCATGGGGCGAGGAGCCTAGCAGGCTACAGTCCATGGGGTCGCAAAGAGTCGGACATGACTGAGCGACTTCACTCAATTTATGTGGATCACTGCTCACTCCAGTGAGACTACAAAACAAACACATTTATATGCTTGTTTTGCTGTTATAAAACTACCAAAAACTATTAAAACTAATAATGGCCCTGCTTATACTAGTAGAGCATTCCAACAATTTCTTAAAATTTGGTCTATAAAACATTCTGCTGGCATTCCCTATAACCCACAAGGACAGGCTATAATGGAGAGGGCTAATAAATCACATACATATCATACAAAAACAAAAATGCTATAGGACAGTAAACAATATTGAATAAAGCTTTTTTACTTTTGATATTTTAAATATCTCGGCACAAACTATGGAAACTGCAGCTGAGCAACATGTTCAGGCTACATCCACAAATACAGCTAAGCCTGTGATTTGGTGGCAAGATCCATTAACAAGTGCTTGGTCACCGGGGAAATTAATTACATGGGGAAGAGGGTTTGCTTGTATCCACCCAGGAGAAGGTCTAGAACCTGTGTGGATTCCAGCTCATAGAGTAAAACCAAGCAGAAACAATAAGTGATTCCAGGCAACCTGATCATGGTTATGTTTGCCCTGATAACCATCGCAGTGAGTATACCCCTGGCTTCAGCAGAAGCAAAGAATTTCATCTATTTGGCCTATGTACCTAATTTCCCATTGCTAAGGCCTGTTAATTGGGGTGAAGGATCTATCTCTGTTTACGTTAATGACTCCTCCTAGATCCCTGGTCCAGAAGACAAGTGTTTGCCCATTCATAAAAAGGAATAGGGGATCCCCTTCCATAGCACTTTGGGTTTTAACACTTGGCTTGTTTGTCTGGGTGCCGATCAGGGCTATCTTAATCTATCAATGAAAGCTTGGCATTCTAACATGTATACTATCATGCAAGAATCAAATCGCCAGTCTATGTCTGACGCAGGATACAGCATGCTTGGGGCTGGTGCATGGGGATGACCCAGAGAGATGTTATGGGGAGGGAGGTGGGAGGGGGGTTCATGTTTGGGAGCACATGTAAGAATTAAAGATTTTAAAGTTAAAAAAAGAAAGAAAGAAAGAAAGCTTGGCTTTCTGTAAATTCTTTGAACAGAAATCACACTAAGGCTCAGCTGTATTTACTTTCTGGATTGATATTTGGATATCAAGAGACTGATCAAATTAATCTAACCAAGCCAGATAGACCCTGTGTGAGAGCAGACCCATACAGGCTCACCGACAAAATCAAATATACTGGGATAATTGTCACAAGATTGAAGGGGTGATCTTACTTAGTGGGTCCAATGGAATTGTCTGGGACTGGTCCCCTAAGGGGTACTCAGTCTCTAATTGCTCACGACTCATCCTGAAATCCTTATAAGAAGTTGCGTTGGCATGTGTCTGTATACAATCTCACTAATATTACTGCACATTCAGAATACCTCATTATCTGGCATGGCAGTGGCATGTCTCTGCCATAGCCACAGTTCAAATTAGGTAGGGTTCAAACAGAAATGTGAAAATTGGCCATAAGCCTGAAAAAGTATCAAATTTGGGATGGAAACTATTCTCATTCCATGAATTATACTCTGTCATTACATCAACAAATTGGACACATTATACTCAAGCTTGTGTTAGGGATCCAAATGTGATTGTGATTGGCACTATAACTATTAATCAGACAGAAAGAAACCTGACCTGCCAGGACTGCAAACCACACACCTGCTTGAACACTTCATTATTTAACTCGAACCATTCCTATGTGACTTTGCATTGACGTTTAGGAGTTTGGCTGCCACTAACTCAAAACAGGCCTTGGGAACCCTCCCGTGATATGCATACTGTGCTCACAGTACTAAATTCTATTTCGAAAAGATCCAAATGTTTTATTTGGCTCCTTATTGCCACCATAATGGGCATTATTGCCATCACCACCACAGAGGCAGCGGCGGGTATAGCTGTCCATCAGATTGTACAAACCACCATTTTTGTGCAGGAGTGGCATAAAAGTGCCAGTTCCACTTGAGGAGCCCAAGCTCATATAGATGAGGACATTAACATCAGGTTGGTGGATTTAGAAAATGCAGTGCTACTCTTAGGAGAAGAAGCTCAAAATCTTAAATTCCAAATATATTTTTTTGTTTTGTTTTGTTTAATTTTATTTATTTTTTATTTTTTAAATTTTAAAATCTTTAATTCTTACATGCGTTCCTGTGACTGGCGCATTACTACTTTCTGTGTAATCCCCAGGAATATAACTAATCTGAACACTCCTGGGAGAAGGTTAGATGGCACTTGCAGAGCTAAATGGCCAGAAAGCTTGCTCTAGATATTAGAAAGCTGCAAGCAAAAATCACTGGCGTGCAGCCTGCTTCTCTTAGACTATTAACAGGTACAGATACACTTCCAGGAACAGCAGAGGGCCTTAACTCGCTGAGTCCTGTTGAGTGCATCAAAGGTATCGGAGGTGGTCTTGCTGGAACACTAGCTATGTTTTGCTGTTTCACTATAATCTTCTGTTTAGTCCTCAGATGCATGTGAAAAGCCCTCTGAGAACTAATGAAGAAAGAAGTTGCGAGCTCAACGTACCTTCTGCTACAAAAACACAAAGGGGGCTATGCAGGGATTAATATTCATCTGACTGTTACTCTGGCTAAGCCAGGAAAAAATCACTACAGGAAAAGAATAAAAGCAAAATGTAGTAATACAGCATAACCCAAATAAAAGTACATCGGGTTGATTAGCTGGAGTTGTCATGACCTGTTAAGCTAAGGAGAAACACAGTGTTGACCTTGGAACGCCAGGTCAGTACAAGTTCAGAACGCTGCTTGTGCACACACCAAGATGTTTTCCCAAGGCATATGCGGATCTATGACCTCCAGCTAGGTGATATCACTTGCACAAGAAAATAACAAAGATAATTTAAAGTAATCAGTAAAATGGGAGGCGTGACCAGGGACACAGGGGGCTGACTTCATTGACGCACAACAGATACTTTCTGTTGCCAAGACACTAAATAAAAATGATGTTGCTCCAAGGAACAGGGCTCTTCATCCAAGAGGTATGAAGTCCCCCGGTCCCATCCTTAAAAGTTTATTTCTGTCTCTAGTTTCTTTTTCCCAAACTGTGGGTCAACCACTTTTGAGCCCTACCCACTGCGCTGGTCGCAGCATATGACACTGTAAAGTTAAGCTGTACATTCGTTTCATACTTTTATGTATTGTAATATAATCACCATTGGAGTGTTAGCATTTCTGCCAGACCAGATAACCATCACTTCTTTTATGTTGTTAGAACAATCACATTGGCTGCGTATAGCACGGTGCATACATGTAAACATAAACATCATATATGCATATAATACGGGGAATAGTGCAAACCTCTTTCACTGTACTATGTTGGATCTCCAGGGCCTGTCTACTAGTTTCAAGCAGTTTAGGCAACTTTCCTACTCCTCCACCTCCTTATTTCTGGGAGCCACCATTTTCCTCTGTTTTTATGAGCCTGGCTTCTTATTCCATGTATAAGTGCTTTCATACACTGTTTGTCTTTTTCTGTCTGAATAATCTCACTTAGTGTAGCATCCTCAAGATTTATCCTTATCTCAAATGGTAGGATGTCCTTCCTTCTCATAACTGAATAGAATTCCATTATGTGTATGTATGTGCGTGTATTATCATTCTTTCATGAACAATTTATTTCCATATCTATGCTGTACTAAACATGAGATTGCAGCTATCTCTTTGAAAACCTGTTCTCATTTCCTATCGTTTCTAATTTCAGTCAGTCACTCAGTTCAGTCGCTCAGTCATGTCCAACTTTTTCCAACCCCATGGACTCCAGTGTGCCAGGTTTCCCTCTCCAATAACAATTCCCAGAGCTTGCTCAAACTCATGTCCATCGAGTGGGTGATGCCATCCAACCATCTCATCCTCTGTCGTCCCCTTCTCCTGCCTTCAATCTTTCCCAGCATCAGGGTCTTTTCCAATGAGTCAGTTCTTCTCATCAGGTGGCCAAAGTATTGGAGCTTCAGCATCAGTCTTTCCAATGAATATTCAGGACTGATACTGCACAGGATCAGATGATTCTTATAGTTATCTTACTCTTTGTCACAAGTATCGAGTATCTTGGGCATCCCAGGGACTCAGTGGTAAAGAATTTGCCTGCCAATGCAAGAGACACAGGTTCAATCCCTGGGTCAGGAAGGTCCTCTGGAGAAGGAAGTGGCAACCCACTCCAAGAAAATTCCCATGCATATATAAAAATATTCACAGATACACAAACTCAGAATACCCCCTCTTTCTTAAAAACACAGTCACCATGCACGTGTGTGTCTGAATGACATGATCTTCCATAGAAGAACAATTCTATCTGCAAACTTTTGGATGCCTCAAAATGGGAGCCTTCCTACACTTTCCAGTCCTACCAACCCTGCCTAACAATCAAAAGGACAATATTTACTACAATACACAGCACCTAAAATGTGTGGTAAATATTGACACTTGATGTCAAGACACACTCTAGGCAACTTGTAGTGTTTAGGGTAGTGACTGTGTGGGTGTGTGACACAGTGGAGTAGGAATAGGCCACAGGGAAAAGGAACAAAAAGGATAAGATGGTGGTGGAGTGAACCTGGGGCACAGGGTTAAAGAGAGGGCAACGGAAGAAAGAGGGCAGAAAGAAAAAAGGCACAGCGAGTATAATGTTGGTTAAGTGTTCAAGTGCAAGCCTCCTGACGAATATACAAGTGAACAGAGTGGGTAAGAAGTTACCATATTGGGATCTTGGTGATCTGGGGAGATACAGGGTACACAGAGTAATGGGAAGAAAAATTTCAGTGGGAATGAGACATTATGGGCAAACGCGAGCAGAAGTCAGCGGCGGGTAAGTTTATAAAGCATGGTGTGGGGAGAAGGTGACCTCACATGGAGTAGGCAGGTCCTGGTAGAGATGACAGTCCTAGTGAGATAGTGTGTGGAAAGGGGATGGGTTCAGGGGAAATAATGGGCACAGGACACGAGAGACCTGGAGAGGACAGGGGGTATGAGGGAGCCCAAGAGCCCAGGACAAACGGTCAAGTCTACAGGGCTGAGACCACGGATGCAGAGTGTGGACTGGGACAATATGTGGAATCCAAAAACAGTACAAATGAATTTATATATGAAACAGGAAAAGACTCACAGACATAGAAAACAGAGTTGTGACTACCAAAGGGTAAAGGGAGAAGAAGAGTAAATTAAAAGTCTGAAATTAGCAAACTACAATGGAAATTAGTAGATACAAAACAGAGAAGCAACAAGGATTTACTGTATGGCATACAGAACTATAATGAATACATTATAATAAAAAAATGAAAAATGATTTGAAAAATATTCATATATGAATAATTAAATCATTTTGCTGTAAACCTGAAACAAATACCCTTTTATAAATCAACTATATTTCAATTTAAAAATTAAAATTAAAAATAATTTCCATGGAATAACAGTGATGTTTCAACAATATTCTAGGTCTATTCCTATGGGACGGAAAATATCTTCATCATAGACCAGTGATTAAGCAGAGCAGTTTCATTGGAAAGCAAGTCCAGTATGACAGTATTTGTTTAAATACTGAACCAAAAGATAATACATTAAAAATTCATTTTTATGCCATTTCAGGTATACTACTAAGTACACTCTAAAACCACATTTCAACATAGAATGAACTTGAAACTGAAAAAAATTGTGACAGCCAAAAGTAAAATCAGTTGTGGGAGATTAAATGGGAGTTTTACCTAATTTTATTTATTGTTTATCTTATAATTCTGCTTTTATGCCTGCTGTCACAAACTTCCATGAATTTAGCAGCTAAGAAAAACACTTATTCATTTTTTCACAAGTCAGAAAGCCAAAATCAAGTGGTCTCCTCTCTTGGGCTGTTAATGGGAGTTTCCTGGCTGTTTCACATCTTTATAAATTCTTCCTAATCTCTATGTGAATCCCTCTATCTTGAAAGCCAGCGTCAACACACTGAACACCACCAATCCCATTGCCCACTCCCGTTTTCAATCTCTTCCTCTTCATTTCCTTCTAAGTGGTTTTTCTGTTCTCTAGGATTGTGTAACTACAAACAGCCTCCTCAGATAATACAGGAGAATCTCTTTATATTAAAGTCAAATAACTTGTAACCTTAGATGCATCTGCAAAGACCTTTCTGCCTGTAATGTGACATGAACCACCAAGCGATAACACCAGGGGAAGGAGATCTGCCTATAGCGTGGCAATTTTTTTCTTCAATGAAAAACATCTTCAATGTGATCATATCCATAGAACTATTGCCAGTGATTACTTCTTGGGATGGTCTCACACAAAAAGACAAACATTACTTACAGTTTTTTTAATACTGTTCATTTATGTGTTATTTCTTATATAAAGCTTGTACTAAATCTTAAAAATACTAAAGTAAATAAGGGGAATCTCACCAAATCAGTTAGAGACCTAAAAGTTCTTGAAGACATCATACTGGGTAAGAGTCAGGTCTCCGGCTGCCAATACTGAGGGCCCCAGACCAGGAAAGATGCTCCATCCAGGCCCACCCTAGTCACTCCCCATGCCCCAAATACCAAAGAGGAGTAACTATGATGGTTTGGTATTCACTCAAACTCCTACCTAGAGACCTAATGAATATAAAAGAGTATCTTTTTTTGGCCATGCTATGCGGCATGTGTGATCTCAGTTCCCAGACCAGGGATGAAATTGGTGCTCTTGACAGTGGAAGTGTGGAGCCCTAGCCACTGAACTTCTAGGGAAGTCCCAAGAGTATCTGATACGAACAGTTTTATCACTTCAAGGTCTGATTGTAAAAAATGGCATATAAGTGATTTGTGACTCCACTGTAAATGAGGGTACTAATACTGGGGCATGAATCAGTGATCCCCAAATCTGCCCTAAATAACTCCATCCCCCTTATGTGGCAACCCACTCCAGGACTCTTGCCTGGAAAATCCCATGGATGGAGGAGCCTTTGGGGCTGCAGTCCATGAGGTCGCTAAGAGTCGGACACGACTGGGCGACTTCACTTTCACTTTTCACTTTCTTGCATTGGAGAAGGAAATGGTAACTCACTCCAGTGTTCTTGCCTGGAGAATCCCAGGCATGGGGGAGCCTGGTGGGCTGCCGTCTATGGGGTCGCACAGAGTCGGACATGACTGAAGCGACTTAGCAGCTTTATTTCCATACTGGCTTCCCCTTCATCTATATTACCCAACGACCTTCACCCCATGACTCCTTAGGTTTTTCTCTAGCTCTCTCAGTGCTTTAGGCATCACTCTCCAAGCCGATGATCTACATTTTCCCCTCCAACCTCCGCCAGGTCCTTCTATTTCCACACCTCACCTCCACTGTATATACCCCTTTGAATCTTCTTCCTTGACAACTCTATACTCCCACTAATCCTAGCACCTCAGCTGGCAAATCCTTGCCCTCCATGACCTCCCCCTTCCCTGTAGATCTATATTTTGCCCTAGTCTAGTCAGCTCCATCCAATTCCTATTCTCTCTGTACCCCTCCCTCAAGAACTTTTTCTCTTGTGAGTCAGATTTGTAGGGTCTTTCTTGTAAAGAATCAAGCTTTAAGTGTAGACAATATATTTTGCAAAAATCATCACATTCATAGCTTTTCACAGTTCTCAGGTTATAGTGCTTCTCTTGGTGCCACTGTACCTGATCAGTAAATTCACAGACATCATTTAGACAAAAAAGAACAACGAAAACATCCACTATGGCCATGAACAAAAGGGTAAATTCAGCAAATCTTGGTGCTTAATTCCTGCAAGTTTTAAGGAAAGATCTGTCTTCAGAACTGGCTGTCTCCTGGGAGATAACTTTTGAACTCTGGAATATTCCTCTGAGAAGAGTGTTTTGTTTTGTTTTTGCTGATAAATTGTGCTTTATTAATTTTAAGAAACTCTGTTCACAAAAAGAAGCCAGAGTGTTTTGATATACTAGAGACATTGGGACATACAAGACCAGTGTGGGCAGAGAAGTTAATCCCAGTGATGCCATTTATGATGAAGAGCCATTTGCTCTCAAGGTCTGGGGTCTGAGTAGCAGATATCAGTCACATGAGTCCTCAAAGCTAACTTCTTGACCTGTAGGACAGCCCTGCACCTAGACTCAGCTGAACTTCCTAGGTTGGCAACACTTCGTATGTAGCTCTAATACTTTAGCCACCTGATGCAAGGAGCTGACTCATTGGAAAAGACCCTGATACTGGGAAAGACTGAGGGCTGGAGGAGAAGAGGACAACAGAGAATGAGATGGTTGGATGGCATCACCGACTCAATGGACATGAGTTTGAGCAAACTCTGGGAGATAGTGAAGGACAAAGAAGCCTGGTGTGCTGCAGTCCATGGGGTCACAAAGAACCTGACATGACTTTGGGACTGAACAACACCACCACCAACAAGTGTACTGTTACATGTTGTGCAGGGCAAACACATCATCTTCATGTCACTTCCCTCAGAAACACATGGGGAATCTTAAGCCTTATTTCTTGTGAATTTCACCCCATGTACCTTTCCCTTTGCTGATTCTAGCGTGTATCCTTGCGCTGCAATAAAGAGTAACCCTGGGTGTAACTCTGGGTGTAATGGAGAAGGAAATGGGAACCCACTCTAGCATTCTTGCCTGGGAAACCCCACGGACAGAGGAGCCTGGCAGACTACAGTTCATGGGGTTTTGAAGAGTCAGACAAAACTGAGTGACTGAGCACAGCACATATATGGGGGGGGAGGTGTAACCAATCCTGAATCTTAGGAGTCCTTCTATGAATCAACCTTGAGGATGGCCTTGGAGACCTCTGACTGAATAAAACAAGGAATTTCCTTGTGGTACAGTGATTAGGACTCAGCACTTTGACTGTGGGGGCTTTGGTTTGATCTCTAGTTCGGGAAGTAAGATCCCGCATGCCCCACAGTATGGTCAAAAAAACAATACTACTACTAACAAAACATCTTCAGAAATGTTATCTTGCTGTAATAAGCTCTGTTACCAAGTCTAGGAGCCCAGGCTAAGAAAATCCAACAGTGAATATATCCTACCCCAAAGGGGCTTTAAAAATACACACACACATACACAAACATAGAAGACACACACACAGTTACATTTAAGATAGACTGGACCCTTGAGACATGGCTTTATTTAGGGGCGCTTGTCAATATAAACAATGTAACATGTCCAAAACTGTCAGCACCAATCTGCAAGTGAACTTGGTCAGTAACAATTTCATGTGACTCTGAGAAATAAGTACTGTTCCTATCAAGTCCTTGGGAGGGATCTGCCTGTCAGGCATCCTCCCAGAACCAGGTCTGCTCCAAGGCCCTGCTGGAGCTCCTGAACATGGGCTCGAGGCCCTGCATGAGGAAGGATGAACACGTAAAGACTCAGCAAGTGCCCCCTAGGGGAGAATCGGGGACATGGACATCACCACCTAGACACAACTGCTGGCCCTGCCTGTCTCACATCTCAAAAGACAGTAAAAACTTTCAAAGTGGGTGTTTCCAAAAACATAACTTATGCAGGATGTGGTATGGATTTAAAGGATCCAGTCCCCACAGCACTGCTGGTTTCAAGGAAGGTTCTTCATGATACAGGAGACGTGGAGAATCTCAAGTCCAGGGAGAGTCATCTTGCTGAGGTCTAAGGCCGGTACTTGCACACACACAAAAGTTACAATGTAAAAAAATAAACTTTCAGCATGAAAGCTGTGACACAGTAAGCTGTGACATTTGGACTTTGTCCCTGGTTTATGACACAGAACTGATAAAACCCTTAGAAATGTTTGAGTGGTACAGGTGAAAGAAGTATTTTATTGTTTTTCATAACAAGCCACTTTTAATCATATCTGAATACTTTGTTAATGAGGTGACCTTTATGGGCCACTAGGGGGTTTCAGGATGGCAACTGGTTGCCAGAAAACCAACCATGTGACTAGACAGTTAGTTGGAACTTTCAGATTGACACCCTGAGCTCCAGAGACAGGACAGGGGTTGGAGATTGAGCTTACTCACCAACTCCGAATGACAATCAATGATGAAACCTCCATAAAACCCCCGTGAGCAACAGTGCACAGAGACCCTCAGACTTGGACAACACATCCACCTGCAGGGAAGGTGGCAATGCCCAATTCCATGCTCCTGTGCTTGGGCTCCATCCAGAACTCACCCAGTGTACTCCATCTGGCAAAATGATTCCCAAAGTTCTATGAGTAGTACAGCATATTCTTCATTTTGAAGTATGGGGTGAGTGTAGGAACTCCTGATGTTATAACCAAGTCATCAGAAATGGACACAACCTTGGCCTCCAACACTTGATTCTTGCATTTAACTGAGGACAGTCTTTTGGAGTCTGAACTAGGTAGTTAGTGTCATTGCTGGAGTGACAGAGAGTTGAACAACTGCTTTACAGAGTGTGGAAAAACTTACTCACATTTGGTATCAGAACTGTTGGGAACAAAAGCACTTCGTTGAAACAGTGGTAGGAAAATAAGAACAACAGATAGACTGATATTTACAAAGATGACCTGTGAAATGGAGAGAGAAGGTGAAAGAAATAGGAAGTACATTATAGTGACACAAAGAAGGTAGGAAGAGCCTCAACAAGCAATGCACAAATTAATCCATTCCATTAGTAAAATAAACTGAACATACTTTTACCTGGAACGTCAAGCACTTGGCTAGCACTGGAGATATAATTTTACATGGGCTTCCTTGGTGGCACTACTATAAAAGAACCCACCTGCCAAGGCAGGTTAGAGGGAAGAGACACCGGTTCGATCGCTGGATCTGGGCCGAGAAGATCCCCTGGAGAAGGGCATGGCAATCCACTCCAGTATTCTTGCCTGGAGAATCCCATGGACAGAGGAGCCTTGAGGGTCTTTGGGGTCACACAGAGTTGGACACGACTGAAGCGACTTACCACACATAAGGATAGGAGATTTTGAGTGCCTTATCCCAGCAAAGCAGAGGCTGGATATCCTGGAGTCTCGGCTCATGAGCAGAAAGGGGCTGAACGTTGGGAAACATGCAACGATTATTGAAGACGTTTTCACAAAGAAAACATCAATACTGTCAAAAATAGCCAAAATAATATTACATAAAAAAGTAAGGATGTTGAAAAAGATAAAGGTGAACACCAGGAGAAGGATGGTTTTGGTAGCTCTGGACTCAGGGGAGGATATGGAAGCGATGTTGGTCCTATGAAAGTTTTGAACCCTCTGCTTGTGCCTGTACAGGATGAAAACTGTGAAGCCACTGGCCAAGATCATGAGCACAAAACATAAGGCATCAGGAAAGGAGAGTAATACTGCATATAATGAGTCTTCAGGTTGGCCATGACTGACAGCACTACACTGTCCGAGATCTTTTCTGTTTGTGACGCTTCTGTTTCTCAATGTTCCGCTCATATACATAGGATAAATGACATTTATCAGCATGTTCAGGGTCCAGCACAGGATAACTGAAGGAACCATGCATTTGAGAGCTTTCACTTTAAGTTCTGCCCATTTGGCAGTCGTGGGGCAGATGGTGATGGCCTGGAAGACACTCAAGAGGAAGGTGGTGCCAATGGACACGCCCCTGCCAACTACACGAATGTATGGAAAAAATCTGCATATAAAATTACTGTCCATGAAATGCCACTCAAAATTTTTCAATGAATCTTGAAATATACTAGCGGACAGAACCAAGATGTTGGCTACAATAAGGTTCTTGATAATAAAATCTATGGTTCTCAGCCTTTGCCCAGTGCAATAAAGGAAGAAATAATGGTAAAGAACAGAGAAATTCCCCAGGATTCCAAATACAGTCTGCGATAAGAAGATTGCTGAAACTGCCAAATCCCTGGCAGCCATGCTGTCAGGTCTCAGTGACTGATGGTTTTCTTCTCAGCTAGAGGATCCTGAATGGGAACACAAGGCATCGAACACAGGTACAATGTTAACTAAAACCCAACATTCTCCACTTACCAATAGTTCCTACTTTGAAAGGATGGCTTACCTCAAGTGTTCCTGTCAGGTAAGTGCTTCCAAGAGTTGAATGTATAACCATTAAAGGACACTTTCAATGTATGAATCAGTGCTATGAAAGCCACATTTACACGAATGTCTTTATTCCTCACAAATTCATGAGGCAGACACTATTATTGTCTATATAAATTTGAGGCAAACATCAGCACAGATAAATTAAGTGTTTGGTCTAAATTCACTCATTAGGGACAGATGGTTAATGAGATGTGACCCTGGATCGGCTTGTAATAAGAATGGTGCATATAATTGAGAATACTAGTCACCTAGTCACCTCTGTTCTTCAAATAAACCAGGTCTAAATTTGGTTTTGCTTTTGTATTTTGTCATTACATTTAGGTTGGTGGTATTAATATTTTATTTTCATATTTAAGTAGTAACAATATTCCACTTAGCCCTAAAGACTCATTTTACAGGCAAATATAAACTTTGAATAAAGCTGTAGAAATTGTAATTAAATGTAGATACACTGCCTCACAGCATAAAACTGCGGGTACTTTCCCCATGACAAAGTGGATTTAATGAATACGAGAATGGCTCAGTATAAGGACTGAAACTGAAAGATTCATTTACTTTCATTCCTGGACAAAAGTTCAATGGAACAAATCATAGAAACCATGGGACAGCAAATACTGATGCCTGATTAATGCTGTGTGGTAAATTTTATTACTAAATCCAAATCATATATACACACGCACACACATATATATATATATAAATATATATATATATAAATACCTGAGTCAAATAAAAGTATTAACAGTAGGCAAGCTTTGTGAAAGATATGAAAATACAAGATGCGTGCAAAATCAAATGTTAAGGTGAACAATTTGTGTACTGTATAATGACATACATTTTTTCAATGGGTGATACAATATTTAAAAGAGGCAGAAATAATGTGAGCCAAAATGGTATCTGAAACATGTAAATTTCTATTTTTCTTACATGCTGCTTCTCTACCTTTAAGTGATAAGAGTTTCTCTACATTCTATAAAGGTACAGTTATTAAATGTATTAGGCACTTCATACACCCAGAGTTAGAGAAAACACTTCTACTCCAGCAACAGCTGCTAGACACACTGTTTCAGCACAGGATCAGATGATTCCCTGGTTCATCCTACTCCTTCTTACAGTATGAACCACACTGGCCATACTTATCAACCTAAAAATTATGTCTATGATTCCTGAAAAGTACTCTGATCATCAAATTGGCTTAGGAACTACAGTCCTTTACCATATGAAAACTCAGATTTCATTATCACTTGCTTTAAACCAAAATAAGCTCTGTCAGTGAAACATATATACATCACACTAGGAGCCATCAGGGATTAGTGAAAGGTCTAGGACCCCATCTCTCTTTTCCATCTCAGTTCACACTCAGGATTTATCTCGCCCTCCTGCAGGGCTTTGGTGCTGACCAGGTTTATACACAGGAGATTCCCTTTGTCCAATATCTTCACTTACCAGATTCCTGACACAAATCCTTCCTTTATAGATTCTACTTCACAGATGAACGTAGAGAAAACCACTGTTTCTTCCTGCTGCCTGGATGGTGAGCTCAACACTAAGGTCAAAGCAATCAGCCTGTGTGCAAGAGGGGTAGGTCGACCCTGAGATATGAGCTTGTGATCCTGTGACCTCACCTCCCCTCAGAACTGCAATTATCATGTCACCTGCAGCAGCGTGGGCAGGAACAGGCTTGGGAGCTGGGATTATTTTTGAAAACAGTCTCCCAGTTGCTAATTACCAGGGACAATTATAAGTTTCAGGTTATTATGTCTAAGAGACTATTGGAGTGCGTTTGTGACAGATGCTTGGTTTTTCATGATCCCTGGAGGCAGGCATGGCTCACACACAGGGAGGTGGAAGTACTTAGGTTTGACATGTAAAGGGACTGGCTGCAAGTGTGTGTCTTGATGTAGGTTCTACCTCGCTGAGAAATTCTACATAGAACAGTTCCTTCCTCATTTCATATGCTGAGCTGAACCAGCAATTAAGGTAAAGGTAAAGAAATGGAATTGGTCCAAATATGACTGTTTCAAAAGATACACAGGTAAAAAGAAGGACATGATTCCAAGGATCTGCATTAGATGTCACTTCACTCATTTGCACAACTCAATACCAATGAATATGTAAACTTTTAGGAATACAAACTTTACTATTGACCCTCACTAGTGACAGGAAGCAGAACCAACTATTATCTTTAGAAGAAAGAAAGAAGGTTCCTAACAGTTCTTGAGAAATAGAAGTGAGAAATAGATTTAAGGGCCTAGATCTGATAGATAGAGTGCCTGATGAACTATGGAATGAGGTTTGTGACATTGTTCAGGAGATAGGGATCAAGACCATCCCCATGGAAAAGAAATGCAAAAAAGCAAAATGGCTGTCTGGGGAGGCCTTACAAATAGCTGTGAAAAGAAGAGAAGTGAAAAGCAAAGGAGAAAAGGAAAGATATAAACATCTGAATGCAGAGTTCCAAAGAATAGCAAGAAAAGAAAGCCTTCTTCAGTGATCAATGCAAAGAAATCGAGGAAAACAACAGAATGGGAAAGACTAGAGATCTCTTCAAGAAAATTAGAGATACTAAGGGAATATTTCATGCAAAGATGGGCTCAATAAAGGACAGAAATGGTATATACCTAACAGAAGCAGAAGATATTAAGAAGAGCTGGCAAGAATACACAGAAGAAGTGTACAAAAAAGATCTTCACGACGCAGATAATCACGATGGTGTGATCACTCATCTAGAGCCAGACATCCTGGAATGTGAAGTCAAGTGGGCCTTAGAAAGCATCACTACGAACAAAGCTAGTAGAGGTGATGGAATTCCAGTTGAGCTATTTCAAATCCTGAAAGATGATGCTGTGAAAGTGCTGCACTCAATATGCCAGCAAATTTGGAAAACTCAGCAGTGGCCACAGGACTGCAAAAGGTCAGTTTTCATTCCAATCCCAAAGAAAGGCAATGCAAAAGAATGCTCAAAGTACTGCACCATTGCACTCATCTCACATGCTAGTAAAGTAATGCTCAAAATTCTCCAAGCCAGGCTTCAGCAATACGTGAACCATGAACTCCCTGATGTTCAAGCTGGTTTTAGAAAAGGCAGAGGAGCCAGAGATCAAATTGCCAACATCCGCTGGATCATGGAAAAAGCAAGAGAGTTCCAGAAAAACATCTATTTCTGCTTTCTTGACTATGTCAAAGCCTTTGACTGTGTGGATCACAATAAGCTGTGGAAAATTCTGAAAGAGATGGGAATACCAGACCACCTGACCTGCCTCTTGACAAATCTGTATGCAGGTCAGGAAGCAACAGTTAGAACTGGACATGGAACAACAGACTGGTTCCAAATAGGAAAAGGAGTACATCAAGGCTGTATATTGTCACCCTGCTTATTTAATTTCTATGCAGAGTACATCATGAGGAACGCTGGGCTGGAAGAAACACAAGCTGGAATCAAGATTGCCGGGAGAAATATCAATAACCTCAGATATGCAGATGACACCACCCTTATGGCAGAAAGTGAAGAGGAACTAAAAAGCCTCTTGATGAAAGTAAAAGAAGAGAGTGAAAAAGTTGGCTTGAAGCTCAACATTCAGAAAACGAAGATCATGGCATCTGGTCCCATCACTTCATGGGAAATAGATGGGGAAACAGTGGCAACAGTGTCAGACTTTATTTTGTGGGGCTCCAAAATCACTGCAGATGCTGACTGCAGCCATGAAATTAAAAGATGCTTACTCCTTGGAAGAAAAGTTATGACCAACCTAGATAGCATATTCAAAAGCAGAGACATTATTTGCCGACTAAGGTCTGTCTAGTCAAGGCTATGGTTTTTCCTGTGGTCATGTATGGATGTGAGAATTGGACTGTGAAGAAGGCTGAGTGCCAAAGCATTGATGCTTTTGAACTGTGGTGTTGGAGAAGACTCTTGAGAGTCCCTTGGACTGCAAGGAGATCCAACCAGTCCATTCTGAAGGGGATCAGCCCTGGGATTTCTTTGGAAGGAATGATGCGAAAGCTGAAACTCCAGTACTTTCGCCACCTCATGTGAAGAGTTGACTCATTGAAAAAGACTCTGATGCTGGGAGGGATAGAGGGCAGGAGGAGAAGGGGACGACAGAGGATGAGATACCTGGATGGCATCGCTGACTCAATGGATGTGAGTCTCAGTGAACTCTGGGAGTTGGTGATGGACAGGGACGGCTGGCGTGCTGCGGTTCATGGGGTTGCCAAGAGTCGGACACGACTGAGCGACTGAACTGAGCTGAACTGAAAAGTTCTTGAAAATAAAAGAACCAAGATCAGATAGTTTAAGAGGGAGATTCTGCTATTCATGTAACTGTCAGATAAGCTAATGCTACTCAATCAACTCAAGACCAACAAACGGGGAATTCCCTGCCGGTCCAGTGTTGAAGACTCAATGCTTTTACTTGCAGGTCAGGGCTTCAATCCCTGGTCAGGGAACTAAGATCCTGCAAGCCACTGGGTGTGGCCCCCCAAAAGAGAGCAACAAATGATCAACAGAATCCTCCACACATATTTTTGTGGAAAATTTTGAGTAAGGAACCATGATGGTTCTTTAAATTAAGAAACATATATTTATATGAAACTATTCTGTATATATAAAACATTGAATTCCATTCTTACTGTTCCTACACACAAATCAACTCTTTGAACTAGGTTCATGATGGAATGACTGCAATTTCAACTCAGTTTCTACAGCAATTAAGATGGCCAACCCAACCTACACTGAAACACCCACACACACATACGCCAACTCACTTACACAAAGATGCAAGCAGGCATGTGTGCACACTCATACGTTCAAACATGTATTTATATACATTAACATATAACATGTGCATACACAATCACTCTTGCTCTAGTAGTTTTAACTGAATCAATACACGCAAAAGCATCAATACACACACTGAACACATAAAAACTGTCTTATATATTTATAGGGCAGCAGTGGAGAAATAGACATATAGAATAGACTTGCGGACATTGGGAGAGGGGAGGAGAGGGTGAGATGTATGGAAAGAGCAACATGGAAACTTACATTCAGTTCAGTCGCTCAGTCGTGTCTGACTCTTTGCAACCCCAAGAATTGCAGCATGCCAGGCCTCCCTGTCCATCACCAACTCCCAGAGTTCACTCAGACTCACGTCCATCAAGTCAGTGATGCCATCCAGCCATCTCATCCTCTGTCATCCCCTTCTCCTCCTGTCCCCAGAGAGAGCCAACAGGAACTTGCTGTATGGCTAAGGAAACTCAAACAGGGGCTCTGGATCAACCTAGAGGGTTGGGATGGGGAGGGAGATGAGAGAGAGTTTCACAACGGAGGGGACATTTTTATACCTATGGCTGATTCATGTTGAGGTTTGACAGAAAACAGCAAAATTCTGTAAAGCAATTATCCTTCAATAAAAACATAAATTTAAAAATTGTCTTATATAAATTTATAAAAATTTTCATATCATAAATATACACAGTCATAGGAACTCAGAATTACACTGTTTCATAAAATCACAATCATCATGCAAGTGTGTGTCTCAATAACATGATCTTAGGCAGAACAGCTGCATATCTAGACTTCTGACAGTCTGAAAATGGGAGTCTTCCTACACTTTCCAACCCTTCCAACCCTGCGAAAATCACGAGGACAATATTTACTACAATACACAGCGTCTAAAATGTGCAGTCAACACTGCCACCTGATGTTAACACACACTCTGGGAAGCCTGGCGTATTTGGGGGAAAGACAGTGTGTGGTGTGTCACAGAGTGGAGCAGGAATAGGCCACAGGGAAAAGGAGCCTTAATAAGGATAAGCGGGTGATGGGGTGAAACTGGGGGCATGGAGTTGTAGGGTGGGCAGGGAAGAGAAACGGCAGAGAGAGAAAAGGGAGCGGGAGTTTAATGTTGGTCAAGTACTAACACATAATGCCAGAGATCAAAGCGCAAATGGGAAAAGTGGGCAAGGGAGATACTACATAGAGGACTTGGGGATCTGGGTTGGTAAGGGGGGTGCAGGGAGTCATGAGAACCAAAGTTCCCTTGGGTAGAGAAGTCCATGGGCAAAAGTGAGCAAAGGGCAGTGGCGGGTGGGTTTATAAAACACGGTGTAGGAGAAGGTGACTGCACATGGAGTAGGCAGGTCCTGGTAGAGTTAGCAGTCCTAGTGAGATAGTGTGCAGGGAAGGGGATGGAGCCTGGGGGAGATAATGGGCACAGGACATGAGAGCCCTGGAGAGGACAATGGGCATGAGGGAGCCCAAGAGCCCAGGAAAAGGGATCAGTACTTCAGGGCTGAAGACCATGGATGGAGCATGTGTCTGGGTCCATGGGGGCAATGGTGAGAGTTGCGTTGTGCTTAGTCGATCAGACATGTCCGCTCTTTGGGACCCCATAGACTGAAGCCCGTCAAGCTCCTCTGTCCATCAGGGGTCTCCAGGGAAGAATACTGGAGTGGGTTGCCATGCCCTCCTCCAGGGCATCTTCCCAACCCCAGGGATCGAACACAGGTCTCCCTCATTCCAGGCAGATTCTTTACTGTCTGAGCGATGGGCCAGGGAAAATGAGAGTGCAAGGTCGCCAAGAGCACAGGGCATGGGATGAGGTCTCTGAATTGGGAGCAGATGGTCGGCCAGATGAAAGCAGTCATAGACGATGGATTTTGCAGCGGTGAGGAGAGCTGAGGAGGGTTAGACTCCAGAGTAATGGCCCCAGAGGCGTGGACGTCAAAATAGTCATAGAATAGCAGCAGAGAGTTCAAAACCGAAACCTAAAGGAGCTGGATGGAAGCAGGTAGAGTTTTAGTGGAAGTCTAAATGTCACAGGGTGGAGATGAAGGATATGGCGGAGGAAGAGAGGCAGAATGAGAGCATGGATGGGTCCAGAAGTGATGTCAGTGGCAGAGGGAGACTGGAGGCCTCAGATTCTGCCTTCCATCTATTCCCACATTTGTGATCCAATCACAACACTCACGTACGGTTCCTTTTCCTAGTGAACTGTATTTGACATACAACATTGTGTAAAGTTAAGTGACATAACATGTTTATTTCAAGTTTATAAATTTTAATATAATCACCCTTGCAGCGACAGTATCTGTTCCAGATCACATGATGATCAGTTTCTTGTCATTAGAATAATTTTGATGACTATTATTCACTATTATTGTCTACATTCACCATACTGGGGGTTATATCTCTAAGATCTAGGACTCTACTAGTTTCAAATTTATGCCAGTAAACAACCTCTGTCCTATCCCACACCTCTAGGCTCACAGTAATCACCAATTCACTCTGTTTTTTCCAGCTTGGCCAGTAAGATTCTACATATAAACAATATCACAGAGTCTTTATCTTTCTCTATCTGACTTATCTCACTTAGCATGTCCTGAAGATCCATATATGCTGTCTCAAATAGAAGGATTTCCTTCTTTCTCATGACTAATATTCTTTTGCATGTGTATACACACACACACACATATATATATATATATGCTTTATGCAGTCATTCATTGTCAGACACTTAGGTTGTTTCCATGCCTTGGCTGGTGTAAATAATGCTGCAATAAACATGGGACTGCAAACGCCTTTTTGTTTCTAATTTCAGCTCAGGAGCAAAAATTGTGCTCAGCTGAAAATGCCCCTCAATAGCCTTCAATTGAAACTATCAGCAAAGTAAAATTTTGGATGAATAAGACTTAACAATATTTTCTCTCTTCTTACGGGGTACTACTGTGTATAGGATCTAACATGGTGGGTCTGACAGGACAGGACAGCCAGGGTGAAGGAGGACATAGGGCTGTGATAATTCCAGGGAATTAAATTTCTGCTTGAGGTGATAATAACATTCTAGAATGAGACAGTGGTGATGGTTACAAAATACTGTCAATTTACTCAAGGTCACTGCATTGTACCCTTGAACTGCATGTTATTTATATTTTTAACTCAATAATTTTGACCAAAAAACCTGATGGGATATACCCAGGCTGAACAATTTCCCAATGGAAAAACTGGGGAAAATTTGAGGACCAAAAAGGAAAATTATACTAATAACATATCACTGCAAATGAGAAGGGATCCTTGAATCCACTGTCAAAAGATAAGGGGAAAAACTCTTCTTTATGGAAGAATGGCAATTAACACCCTTATGAGATAGGAAAATGTGGATTTCCAACCATCATCTGAGGATTGGTTCATAGGAAATATCTACAGTAGATGCTAGAATAATTTGGTCAAAGTATTTAATTTGAGGTTTCACCCCAAGAATTATTTTATTGATTACGCTGGAGAAAATTCACCTCCAAAAGGAGTAAATCTACTATGCAATCATAACCAAATAATGAAACTCATCACCAATAACAGAAAATATCCCTAATTTGTACCTCTGATGTGATGCAATAAGAAGGTTCCATAGTCATCTGGGTGTAGCAGTTCTGCTCAAATGTTAAACCTGTGTCTCAAGATGAGGCACAAGATCAGAGAAATCTACACTGAAGGATGTTGTGCAAAACAGTGAGTGTGTATTCTTCAAAAATGTATCACTGAAGAAAAAAAAAGAGCTGCAAGTGTTCTAAATTAAAGAAACGAAAGAATCAAGACAATGGAATGCAATTCTCTTATCATGATTAGATCCTAGATTTATGAAAGTAGATAGAAAAGACATCATTGTCTTACTGGGAGAAATCTGTATATGGACTAGCTATTCAATCATGGTGTCACATTAGCATCGATTTGTTAGTAAGAGATTAGTTATTGATTGATAAGTAAAATGCCTCTATTGTGTTAGATTAGAGAATGCCCTTGAAAGAAGGAAGCAAATATTCAGCTATCAAGGGGCAAATTGTCCAAATGTCTACAATTTATTCTTACCTGAAACAGCAAACACAAAAACAGATGAAAAATAATTTGTGATAAAACAGTAATGTTTGAAAAAAATAGTACTGTCTGGTGAATCTAGATGAAAAGGAAGCTGTAGGTTCAAGTTTTGGCAGATCTATATTTCCTGCTGTATTTTTGCATTTCCGTATGTTTAAATTTTTCAAAATGAAAAGTGACCATTAAATGAAAGGTGGGGATATGTGAGTACACTGATGCCGGGACATTATCACATCTTATAGCCAGGTGTAAGAGCAGTTTAGCAATTATGCACCCACAGTGAGACTGTGCAGTCGTGGCGGTGAAGCAGTCCCATCCCTCAGAACCACTGAGATAGTACATGTGTGCACAAGGCAACATGGCCAACGAGCCACATCCCATGATGCGACAGCTGACATTTGACTCTTTAAAGTATAAACAGGAAGTGCTCTGACATAGAGGTCTCATTAATAATCTCTACTGAGAAAAGAGAAAGCTCCTACACTATTAGTGGGAATATAAATTGGTGCAGCCACCACAAAAAAACAGTATGGATGAGCCTTAAAAACTAAAAAACAGACTTACTATATGATCTAGCAATTCCGCACCTGGGTATATATATTTAAAAACAGACAACAAACACACTAATTCAAAAAGTAACACGTGCCCCAGTGTTCACAGCAACATTTTTTATAATAACCAAGATAATGACTCAGACTGAGTTACCAACAGATGATCAGAAAAAAAAGTGATGGTATATACACAATGGAATACCGCTCAGCCATCAAAGAGAATGAAAATTTGCCATTATAACCACACGGATGGATTTTTAAATTCCATGCTTAGGAATTATTATGCTTATAAATCACAGAAAAGCCAATGCTATATGATATTACTGTTATGTGGAATCTAAAAACTGGAGCAAACTAGTGAACATAACAAAAAGAAAGAGATTCATAGATATGGAAAACAAATTAGTTACCAGTGGGGAGAGGCGAGGGGGTAAGGGCAACACAGGAATATGGGGTCAAGACATGCAAACTACTATCCATAAAATAAATTAGATACAAGGATTTATTGTACAGCACAGGAAACATAGCCAGGATATTATATTAACTATACGTGAAATGCAAAATTTAAAAATTGTGAATCGCTATGTTTTATGCAAACATACTACAAATCAACTATACTTCAGTTTTTTAAATTAAACTAAAAATATTAATATTGAAACATAAAATTAACAAATAAGTGAACAAATAAATTCCTCTCTGGAGCTTTCCGGAAAACATAAAGATGAGATACAGTGAATAGATTATTGTCTCAATGTCCTTATAAAGGCAGGGTAATAGGCTTAGATAAAATGACACTGTGATTCCATTTTAAATGTATCCTAATTTCTAGGTTAATTTCTAGATCAAATTGCCAACATGCGCTGGATCATCGAAAAAGCAAGAGAGTTCCAGAAAAACATCTATTTCTGCTTTATTGACTATGCCAAAGCCTTTGACTGTGTGGATCACAAGAAACTGTGGAAAAATCTGAAAGAGATGGGCATATCAACCACCTGACCTGCCTCTTGAGAAACCTATATGCAGGTCAGGAAGCAACAGTTAGAACTGGACATGGAACAACAGACTGGTTCCAAATAGGAAAAGGAGTACATCAAGGCTGTATATTGTCACCCTGCTTATTTAACTTCTATGCAGAGTACATCATGACAAACGTTGGGCTGGAAGAAGCACAAGCTGGAATTAAGATTTCCGGGAGAAATATCAATAACCTCAGATATGTAGATGAGACCACCCTTATGGCATAAAGTGAGAGGAACTGAAAAGCCTCTTGATGAAAGTGAAAGAGGAGAGTGAAAAAGTTGGCTTAAAGCTCAACATTCAGAAAACGAAGATCATGGCATCCGGTCCCATCACTTCATGGGAAATAGATGGGGAAACAGGGGAAACAGTGTCAGACTTTATTTTTGGGGGCTCCCAAATCACTGCAGATGGTGACTGCAGCCATGAAATTAAAAGACAGCTTACTCCTTGGAAGAAAAGTTATGACCAATCCTAGATAGCATATTGCAAAAGCAGAGACATTACTTTGCCGACTAGAGGTCCGTCTAGTCAAGGCTATGGTTTTTCCAGTAGTCATGTATGGATGTGAGAGTTGGACTGTGAAGAAAGCTGAGCACCGAAGAATTGATGCATTTGAACTGTGGTGTTGGAGAAGACTCTTGAGAGTCCCTTGGACTGCAAGGAGATCCAACCAGTCCATCCTAAAGGAGATCAATCCTGGGTGTTCATTGGAAGGACTGATGCTGAAGCTGAAACTCTAAAACTTTGGGTACCTCATGCAAACAGTTGACTCATTAGAAAAGACCCTGATGCTGGGAGGGATTGGCGGCAGGAGGAGAAGGGGACAACAGAGGATGAGATGGCTGGATGGTATCACTGACTCAATGGACATGAGTTTGGGTGAACTCCAGGAGCAGGTGATGGACAAGGAGGCCTGGTGTGCTGCGATTCATGGTGTTGCAAAGAGTCAGGCATGACTGAGCTACTGAGCTGAACTGAAATGAACTGACTGAACTGACTGAATTTCTAGGTTAAAGCCAACACAAAATATGTACACAACTTTCAAAGAAAAGATTATGAGGTAAAATTATATTTAAAAACTAATGGAAAAGAAGTTAATATAGATAAGACAGAAAATATAATCTGCTGATAGACAAATGTATCTATTATATTCAATGTAAGTAGACTAAGGTCTTCCTCAAACTTTTGCTACTATATTCAATAAACGGTTTTTCAGGAGATATAGTCAAATAATAGGATTAAGGCAGCAGAATGAAAAATACACTATATAGAATTTAAAAAAAATAGCATGGCAATACATGTTTCAGATAACACATACTTTAAGATTTATCACTATTGTAGTTAGTGCTATCTTAAATTTTTATTAAATACAAATTTCCAATATGTTATTGAGAAATACAAACATGACTGACTTTATACATATGTGTATATACACTTATACACACAAATATACACAAAGATCACAAACAGACATATATACACATTCTGTAGATGAGTGTGTCTGTATTCTCTTCTTCTTCCTATGTGATCTACTCTGTGGTAAATCATTAAATGTCTCATGAGCTAAAAATAGTATTTTTCTGTGGGGTGCAAGGTTCAATCTATATGTATATATCCATTCATTCAAAACAATTATGTTGTTTTCCAAACTGCTGAATTCTCATTACTTCCATTACTTCTCATTACATTCCATTACTTCAGAATGTCAATAGAGAGACAATCACAGACAAATCTCTTCTGTACCTGAGGCAATCTGCATTTTGCTCCATGAAAACTGAGGAGCCGCAAACTCAACATACCCAAAGTGGAGCCATGTCTTTCCCTTTCAATTGGCTCTTCCCCCGATGCTCTGAATTTAATGGAAGTCTCCACCACAAACTACTTTCATGACTTCGGAGACATAAGGGTGCACTTGAAAACCTCTTTCTTGCCAATATGTCCAAGTCACCTTCACAAAAGAGAAAATTCTGCCTTCTACACATCCGAGTCCCACGCGACTCACACCTTTTTCAACTGTCACAGTCATCTGATGTTTAAAAACATGATAAAATGTCACTTTATACTCTAATTTGCACTGCTTCAGCTCAGTCTGGTCATTTCTACCTAAAATATTCAAACATGCTCACCACCTCACAAAACACCATATTTGAAATAAATGTCGTCTAGGGGTCACTAAGAGTCGGACACGACTGAGCGACTTCACTTTCACTTTTCACTTTCATGCATTGGAGAAGGAAATGGCAACCCGCTCCAGTGTTCTTGCTTGGAGAATCCCAGGGACGGTGGGGCCTGATAGGCTGCCATCTATGGGGTCGCACAGAGTCGGACACGACTGAGCGACTTCACTTTCACTTTTCACTTTCATGCATTGGAGAAGGAAATGGCAACCCGCTCCAGTGTTCTTGCTTGGAGAATCCCAGGGACGGTGGGGCCTGATAGGCTGCCATCTATGGGGTCGCACAGAGTCGGACACGACTGAAGTGACTTAGCAGCAGCAGCAGCAGCAGCAAGGGTAAAAAAGGGACAAAACTCAACAGCGGCTGCCAAAAGGTTTATTTAAGGACTGAAATTCCCCTTCAGCACTATTGTCATCAGTATCAGTAATCACCTTTCTTTCACACACTATTCAATTCTCACACACCTTTTCTTAATATTCCATGCTTACTTCATTTCTAGGAAATTTACAGTGATATATTTAAGTAACACAGTTGTACACTTTTTCATAACATCCAGATTGAGGACCTAGTGTTTATTAATGCATAAATTCTAAACTCCTCTACATAAGCATTAGTAGAAGATCCATTAAATAAATATTTGCATGATAATTACATAATACTTCACTACAATTATTACCATGACATTGCTTAATCTGAAGCAGATCCTCATTGTATTTTGTTTACAATCCTCTGGTAAGCAACTCATAATTTTACCTAGGACTCTGATGGAAGTAAGTGAATAAGGAAACAAAGTCCAAATACATACCATTTACATCTTTCTCCTAGGGGTAGGGGAGTTTGTATTTCTTTTCTCAGCAAAACAGAGCCTGGATATTCTGGAGTCACGGCTCATGATCAGAAAGGGGCTGATAGTTGGGAAGCATGCAGTGACTATGGCAGAGCTGTTCACAAAGAACAAACTAGGACTATTCAAAAGACTCAAAACAATGTTACAGATGGTGGAAAGAGTGTTAAAATTAACAAAGGTGCTCACCACGAGAAGGATGGTTTTGGTGGCTCTGGACTCAGGGGAAGATATGGAGGAGATCTTGATGCTGTGAATGTTTTGGACCCTCTGCTTGTGCCTGTACAGGATGAGAACTGTGGAACCACTGGCCCAGATCATGACCACAAAACAGACCACATCAGGGAAGGACAGCAATGCTGCAAATAATGAGTCTCTGGTTTGGTCATGACGAACAGAAGAACAGTGTCCATAACGCTTTCTGTTTGTGATGCTTTTGTTGCTCAAATCTCCACTCAGAAACATAAGATAGATGACATTTACCAGCATGTTCACAATCCAGCACAGGATAATTGAAGGAACAATATACTTGAGAGCTTTCACTTTAAGCCCTGCCCATTTGGAGTTCCTGGGACTGATCGTGATGACCTGGAAGACGCTCAAGAGGCAGGTGGTGCCAATGGACACTCCCCTGCCCACTACACGGACATAAGGGAAAAATCTGCAAGCAAAATCTCTGTCGAGATGATGCCACTGAAAATTGGCCACTATATTGTGGAATCCACAAGACAAAAGAACTAAAATGTTGGCTACAATCAGGTTCTTGACAAGCAAATCTATGCTCTTCAGCCTGATCCCAGTGCAATAAAGGAAAAGATAATGGTAAAGAAGAGAGAAATTTCCCAGCATTCCAAATACAGTCTGTAACAATAAGATGAAACCTGCTGTCAAATCACCAGCAGCCATGCTCTCAGGTCTCAAGAACTGATGGTTGTCTTCTGAGCTGGAGGATCCTGAATGGGAACGTGTGAATCACAGGGACAATGTTAACTGAAATCCGGCATTCTCCACTTACCATTTCCTACTTTGAAATAATTAAAGTTTTCTTCTCAAGTCGGGTTTCCAAATGTTGAATGTAAAACAATTAAAGAACACTTGCAATGTATGAATCATTGATTCATACATATGAAAGACACACATGTGGCAATATCTTTATTGCTCATAATTCATGAGGCAGATAGTATTACCTTCCTTATAAAAATGAGGGAAACATCAATCAGAGAAATTAAGTGTTTGGTCTAAATTCACTCACTGGTTGGAGGTTTCACCCTGGAACAACAATGGTGCATTTAACCTAGAATGTACTCATATACTAGTTACCTGTATTCTTCAAATAAACCACATCTAAATGGAGTTTTGCTTTTGCATCTTGTCAGTTCAGTTCAGATTAGTGGTATTTTACTTTAAAATTTAGGAAGGGACAAATTTCCACTTATTTTTGATGAGTTATTCTATGCACAATTGCAAACTTCAACAAAAGCTTTTGAAATCTTAATTAAATGTAAATGCACTGACTACTGTATAAAACTGCACGTATCTGCCCCATGACAGGTGGATTTAATGAATACAAGAATTCCTTATTTTAAGGATGCCAACAGAAAGACTCATTTACTTTCATCTAGGAAAAAAGCACAATACCAAGATCCATGGGAATTATGCAACAGGAAACAATGAAGCCTATAATGGCAAAGAGTAGAAACCAAATTTTAACCTGTTCCAAATGGTGTGCATATCAATTTTTAATACCCGAGATTTAAAAAGTATTAGCAGTAAGCAAAGATTTTTGAAAGATATTAAAACATGACAATACAAAATGAAATCTTAAGGCAAGCAACTTGTGTACTGTATAAATGCCATATATTTTCTAAATTGGTTTTATAATATTTAAAGGTGTCAGCAATATACATTTGAGCCTAAAAATGTTATCTGAAATGTATAAAGTTCTGTGTTTATTAATGCTACTTCCCTAAATTTAAAGTGCTAAGAGTCTCTCCAAAATCAGTTGAGACACAACTATTAAATCTACCAGCACTTCACCCTCCCCACCAGGCTCCTCTGTCCATGGGATTCTCTAGGCAAGAATACTGGAGTGGGTTGCCATTCCTTTCTCTGAAAGATCTTCTAGACTCAGGGATGAAACCCCAGGTGTCCTGCATTGCAGGCAAATTCTTTAGAGTCTGAGCCACCAGGGAAACCCATGTCATTTACAGGAAACATTTATATTCCAGAAACAACTGACAGACACACTGTTTCTTCATAGGATCAGATGTTTGCCACTTTTTGTTACAAGTATTGAATATGATAAGCCCACCTATGAAACCTGAAATGTACCTCTGTGATTGCTGAAAAGTACACTGAGTATCAAATTGATTTGGAACTATAGTCCTTGATCACATGAAACATCAGTTTTCATTATCATTTGCATTAAACCACAACCATCACTCCCAGTGAGAAATACACACATTAGGAGCCATTAGGAACTGGTGAATGGTCTAGGACCTCATCTTCCTTTTCTATCTCAGTTCAGACTCAGGATTTATCCCAACCTCCTGCAGGGCTTTGGTGCTAGACCTGGTTCATATACAGGAGACTCCCTTTGTGCAGTATGTCCACTTACCAGATTCCTTCCTCAGCATGAAAGTCAGAGCAATCAGCCTGTGTGCAAGAGGGCTAGCTCCACCCTGAGATATGAGTTTGTGATCCTGTGACCTCATCTCCCCTCAGAATTGTAATTATCATGTCAGCGGTAGCAGCACTGGCAGGAACAGGCTTAGGAGCTGGGATTATTTTTGAAAACATTTTCCCAGTTGCTAATTACCAAGGACAATTATCACTTTCGAGCTAATGTATCTTAAGAGACTATTAGAGTGTTTGTGACAGATGCTCACTTTTCCTTGATCCCTGGAGGCAGACAGGGCTCACAAGCAGGGAGCAGAAGGTACTAACGATTGACATATAAGGGACTGGCTGCACATATGTGTCACAACAGAGGTTCTGCTTCACTTAGAAATTCTACTCAGGACAGTTCTTTCCTAATTTCATACACTGAGCTACACCATCAAATAAGTTAAGAGAAAGAAATGGAATTTGTACAAGTATCTTACATCTCAAAAGAGATACAAGTAACAAAAGAATATGACGCCAATAATCTATATTAGATATCACTGCTCTCATTTGCACAACCCAATATCAATGAATGTGCAAATTGTTAGGAAAATAAACTTCACCAATATTGAAAATTTTAGGAAGAGATGCAGATCAATACCCACACAGGAAAGACAGAAGTTTCTAAAGAGTCCCTTGAAATTACAAGCCACAGGATAAGATGCCTGAATAGGGAGATTCAACAATTCTGTCAGGTAAGTCAAGGCTATTCACTTAACTCAGTACCATCAAGAGGTCAACACAGTTATCTATACTTACTTTTGGGTAAATTTTTCATTAAGGAATTATGACTGCATTTTGAATTAAGAAATACATTTCCAAAGGATCAGGAAAAAATATTTATATATGATGACTTTAATTCTTCAGGTTTTCCTACACGTAAATCAATCTTTGATCTTAGTTCAGTAAGCAATCACTCCAAGCTGTCAAGTCAGTTGTTAGAGTCATAATGGTCGACAAACCATCCTACATACATACACAAAATCATAACACGTGCAAACATACATGCAAAGACATTCACACAGTCAAGCACACAGTGGCACACATTTACACACTTATGCACAAACAGAATAACACCCATTGTTGAAGACAAAGTACTGGGAAGGTCTCAGGCCTGCCCTATGATGTCAACATTGAGTGCCTACAATCAACAAAAAGGTTTTCTTGCCATACCCACCCTAGTCACTCCCTTTGCCTGAAATACAGATAGAACAGTAAAATATTCTTGGTGTGGTGTGTATACAACCTTCTACCTGGGGTGTTACAGTATGTAAAAAAAAAAAAGGAGTATTTTGTATGAGCAATATTTTCACTTCATGGTCTGACTGTAAAAAAAGACCCATGAGTGACCTATACATGCTAAGTTGCTCTAGCTGTGTCCAACTCTTCCCGATGCTATAGACTGTAGCCTGCCAGGCTCCTCTGTCCATGGGATTCTCCAGTCAAGAAGACTGGAGTGGGTTGCCATGCCCTCCTCCAAGGGATCTTCCCAACCCAAGGATGGAACCCACATCTCTAATGTCTTCTGCATTGGCAGGTGGGTTATTTATGACTAGTGGCACCTGGGAAGCACAAATGACTTGTGACTCCACTGGAAATGATGAAATTAATAATGGCGGATGAATTAGTGACCCTCAAACTGTCCCTGATACCTCCATCACCCTTATTGACATACTGGCTCCCCGTCCACCTCTATCTCCCAAAAACCTTCACCCCACAACTCCTTAGGTCTTTATCCATCTCTTAGCACCTATCTAATCACCTTCACCAGGACTTCCCTGGTGGCTTAGAGGGTAAAAGCATATGCCTGCAATGCAGGAGACCCGGGTTCGATCCCTGGGTCAGGAAGATTCCCCTGGAGAAGGAAATGGCAACCCACTCCAGTATTCTTGCCTGGAAAATCCCATGGACAGAGGAGCCTGATAGGCTACAGTCCATGGGGCCACAAAGAGTCAGACACAACTGAGCGACTTCACTTCAATCACCCTTCAAGCCCATGATCTACAATTTCCCCTCCAACCTCCACCTGACCCTTCTAGTTCCACACCGCACCTCCACTCTACATCCCATTGCAATTCTCTCCCTCTGGCAATTCCACACCCCACCAGTTCCTACACCACAGCCGACTACTTCTTGCCTTCCATGGCCTCACCTTTCTTTGTAGATGCATATTTCCCCCTCTTCTTACTTCAACCCAATTCCTATTCCCTCTGTATCCTTCTCTCTAGAAACCTTCCCTTACGGTTCAAATTTGTGGGGCCTTTCTCTTAATGATCAAGCCGTATGTTTAGACAAAATGTTTTTCCAACTTCTTCATAGTCATGGCAGCTTTCCATATGCACAGGCTATCTTGCGTCTCTTGGTGCCACTGAACCTGATCAGCAAATTCCCAGAAATGATTTAGAGAAAGAGAACAAGGAAACCAACCACTATGACCATGTAGGAAAGGGCTAATCAGCAAACCTCAGTTGCTCAAACTCTGAAACAATTTTTGAAAACCCTGTATTTAGGATTGGTCTTTGACTCACTCCTGGGAGATAATCTCTCAGCCATGGCATATTCTCCTGGATAAGAGTGTTTTGATATACTTGAAGCATTGGGCCATACTGGACCAGTGGGACTAGAGAAGTTTATGCTAACAATACAATTTATGGTGAAGAGCTGTTTTTGCCCTGAAGGGCTGGAGTCTGAGTAGCTGACTTCAGTTCCATGGGGGATGCAGGGCTACATGAATGACCTTCAGTTCAACCCTGCACCAAGGCTCAAGGGAGCTGCCTTGGTCAACACCACTTAACATATATTGTCACATACTTTTCAGGATGAAATAACAACATCTCCAAGTGCCTCCAGTGGGAAGGGGCATGTGGACTATTCTGTATGGTTTCATGTGGATTTTCCCTTATGCACCTTTTCCCTTTGCTGATTCTCACCTGTTCAGTTCAGTTCAGTTGCTCAGTTGTATCTGACTCTTTGCGACCCCATGGACTGCAGCACACCAGGCCTCCCTGTCCATCACCAACTCCTGGAATTTACTCTAACTCATGTCTACTGAGTCGGTGATCCATCCAACCATCTCTCTTCTGTTGTCCCCTTCTCCTCCCACCTTCAATCTTTCCCAGCATTAGGGTCTTTTCAAATAAGTCAGTTCTTCACATCAGGTGGCCAAAGTGTTGGAGTTTTAGCTTCAGCATCAGTCCTTCCAATGAATATTCAGGACTGAGTTCCTTTAGGATGGACTGGTTGGATCTCCTTGCAGTCCAAGGGACTCTCAAGAGTCTTCTCCAACACCACAGTTCAAAAGCATCAATTCTTCAGTGCTCAGCTTTCTTCACAGTCCAACTCTCACATCCATACATTACTACTGGAAAACCCATAGCTTTGACTAAATGGAACTTGTCGGCAAAGTAATGTCTCTGCTTTTTAATATACAGTCTAGGTTGGTCATAACTTTCCTTACAAGGAGTAAGCATCTTTTAATTTCATGGCTGCAGTCACCATTTGGAGCCCAGAACAATGAAGTCTGTCACTGTTTTCACTCACATGTAATGCACTGTAACTTCTCACCTGTAATACACTGTAATTTCTCAGTAATACACTAGTAACCTTCAGTTTAATCAACTCTGAATCTTGGGTGTCCTTCGATATATCCTTAAGCTTGAAGATGGCTATGGAGACCCCTAACCCAATCATATAAAACAGTTTCCGAAATACTATCCTGTTGCAATAAGCTCTGTTGCCAAGTCTAGGATCCCAGGCTAAAGAAATCCAACAGTGAATATACTCTACCCCATAAGAGCTTAAAAACACACAGACACAATGAAAGCAATACATTTACGATATACAGGTCCCTGGAGATATGGTTTTCATTGGGACACCTGTCAATATGAACAATGTAAGATATCCAAAACCAGTGTGTCAGCACTAATCTGCAAGTGAACTTGATCAGGACAAATTTCGTGTGACTCTGAGAAGTGAGTACTGGTCCTACCAAATCAGTGTGAGGGATCAGCCTGTCAGATCAAAACTAGGTCTTCTATGAGGCCCTGCTGGAGCTCCTGAACATGGGCTCCAGCCCATGCATGGAGGTTGAGCAAGTAGACTCTGTAAGGGCCCCCTAGGGGAGAAACAGGGTTACAGACACCATCACCTAGTCACAACTGCTGGCCTCCTGTCTCAGCCCTCAGAAAGGAACAATAAAACTTTCAAAATTGGTATTTTTAGTGACCAGGCCTTATGCAGGATCTGCTCTGGATTCAGAGCATCCTGTCCCCACAGCATTTCTGGTTTCAGGGAAGGTTTTCATGATACAGAAAGGGTAGGAGGAGTAAAAAGTCTAAAGTTCAGGGAAAGTCAGCTTGCTGAAGGCTAAGGCTGATACTGCACGCACACACACACACAACTTCCAACATAAAAGAAAAAACAGAAATAAACTTCTCACAGAAGCTGTGACATAGTAAGAAACATACATTTGAACGTTGTCCCTGGTTTCTGACACAGAGCTTCGAAACCCCTGTATTTGAGTGGTACAGGTGAATGAAGTCTCTTGTCAGTCATGAAAAGCCCCTTTCAACCATGTCTGTTTTCTATTAAAGAGGAAACTCTTGGTGGGCCCCTAGAGAGCTTCAAGATGGAAGCTGGTTGCCAGAGGAACCAATCATGTGACTAGAGGGTTGGACTTTCAGGCTTACGCCCCAAGCTCCAGAAAGGGAAGAGTGGCTGGAGAATCAGCTTAATCATCAACAGCCAATGATTCAATCAGTGATACTCACATGATAAAACCTCCATAAAAACTCCTGAATAACAGAGCACAGAGATCCTCAGAGTTGGACAGCACATCCACCTGCAAGGAGGGTGGCAATGCCCAACTCCATGGGTACAGAAGCTCCTGTGCTTGGGCTCCTTCCAGAACTCACCCAATGTACTCCTTCATCTGGCCATTCCTATGTATCCTTTATAATAACTGGTGGCAGTAAGGAAAATGTTTTCCCGAGTTTAACTGAATATTTACTGAAAATATACAGTTTTCTGAATATTCCACCAAATTCTTCAACTTCAAATGGGGGCGGGCTGAGTATGGGGATACCTGACATTATAGTTAAATTAGACAAAACTATAGATACTCTGCAGTCCCAATATTGGGACTTGCATCTGAACTGAGGACAGTCTTGTGGAATCTGAACTAAGTAGTTAATGTCAGAGTTGAAGTGAGTTATAGGACACCCAGCTGGTTTCCAGACAGTTAAACAACTTTACAGAGTGGAGAAAACCCACTTACGTATCATGTCAAAATTGTTGGGAACAAACACAACTCACTAAAGCAGTGACAGGAAAATAACACCAAAAAAGAGTGTGGTAGTTACAAAGATGACTTGAAAAATGGAGACAGAAGGTGGAAAAGATGGAAAGTATTTTATAGTGGCACAAAGAAGTTAGGTAACAACTCAACATGCATTGGAGGAATTAATCCATTCCTCCCATTAAACATTCTGAATATATTTGACCTGCTGTGTCAAGCACCTGATCTGCTGGCAGTGGACAGAACTCCAAGAACAAGGCACATGTTTCCTGCCCTTCTGCAGTTTATATTTTGTGGGCAAAGACAATGGATAATAATGAAAAATAACCTAGAAGACAACATAGAAAGAACATTTTCTGACATTAATTACAGTACATATTTTTTGGATCTGTCTCCTAAGGGAAAAGAAACGAAAACAATGATAAACAAATTGGACACCTATTTAATTTTAAGGGGCTTTCCTGGTAGTTCAGTGGTAAAGAATCCACCTAGGGAAAAACAAAATCCACCTTCCAAGCAAGGGAAGCAAGTTCAATCCCTGGTTTGGGAAGATCACCTGTTGAAAGAACTCTTAATCAACTCCAGTATTCTTGCCTGGGAAATCCAGTGGACAGAGGAGCCTGGAGGGTACAGTCCATGGGGTCGCTAAAGACTCAGACATGATGTAGTGACTAAACAATAACAGCAATTAACTTGAAGGCTGTTTCAGAGCAAAGGAAACCACTGACAAAATGAAAATACAACCAATGCAATGGGAAAACAATGTCTGCAAATGATATGACTGATGATGGATTAATATCCAAAAGATATGAACAGCTCATATAACTCAATACCAAAAAACAAATAAACCCCCTGAAAAAATGAGTGGAAGACCTGAATAGATATTTTCCAAAGAAGACATACAAATGGATAGCAATCACTTTAAAAGGTACTCAACATTGCTAGTCATCAAAAATGAGTTTTGTTTGCAAGTCGAAACAAAAATGAGATATCACCTCACAGCTGTCTGAATGGCTATCAACAGGAATGTTGTCCAGGTTGTACAGAAAATAAAACCCTTGTGCATTGTTGGTGGGAAATGCAAATTGGTGTAGCTGCTATGGAATACAGTATGGAAGTTCCTCAAAAATGGTAAAAATAGAACTACCACATGATCCAGCATTTCCACACCTGACTATACATTGGAAAAAAAAAAAAACTATTTCAGAAAGTAATCTGCAGGATTCTCTGGGTGGTCCAGTGTTTAAGGCTTGGTGCTGCCATAGCAGACTGAATATGCGTTCAATTCCTGGTCAGAGAAGGTCTACATGCAGTGTGGTACAGGGGGAAAAAAGTAGCATGTACCCCAATGTTGAAAGTGGAATTTTTAAAATCAATAACACAAGATATGGACACAAATTCACAACAGATGAACTGATAAACATGAGTTGATATACACAAGTGGAATACTGCTCAGCTGTTAAAGAGAATATAATTTTGGCCATTGAAACCACATGAATAAGCCTAGAGATTATTATGCTTAAAGAGATAAATCAAACACACAAAAATAAATACTATATATGATATTGCTTCTCTGAGGAATTGAAAACTAGAACAAACTAAAGAATGGAACAAAGACGAAACAGATTGGTAGACATAGAAAACCATCTAGTGATTACAGTGGAGAAGGGGAAAGCCATAAAGGCAAGAAAAATAGGGGATTAAGAGATGCAAACTACTGTGTGCCAAGTAAATTAGATATACGGATATATCTCACAACACAGGGAACATAGCCAATACATATTAATAACTATACATGAAATAGAACCTTTGAAAACTATGAATGACTACTGTACTCATCAAACATGTAATACTGTAAATCAACTATATTTCAATCTTAAAATAAAAAATTTTAACTTGAAATAAAATAAATTAAAAATTAAACAAAGAAGTAAATAAATGAAATCCTCTTCAGAGCCTTCTGGAAAAAATATGAGAAAGAGTGAATAGGTTACTATCTCAATGTCTCAATAGTATCAGATAAAATGACATTGTGATTAACTTTTGTTTTTGTTAATTTATTTATTTCTTCATTGAAGGATAGTTGCTTTACAGAATTTTGTTGCTTTCTGTCAAAGCTCAACACGAATCAGCCATAGGTATACATACATCCCCTCCCTTATGAACCTCCTTCCCATCTCCCCATCCCACCCCTCTAGATTGATACAGAGCCCCTCTTTGAGTTTCCTGAGACATACAGCAAATTCCTATTCGTTATCTATTTTACATATGGTAATGTAAGTTTCCATGTTACTCTCTCCATACATCTCACCCTCTCCTCCCTTCTTCCCATGTCCATAAGTATTTTCTATGTGTGTTTCTCCGTTGCTGCCCTGCAAATAAATTCTTCAGTATCATTTTTCTAGATCCCATATATATGCGTTAGAGTACGATATTTATCTTTCTCTTTCTAACTTACTTCATTCTGTACAATAGGTCCTAGGTTCATCCAACTTATTAGAACTGACTGAAAGGTATTCCTTTTTATGCCTGAGTAATACTCCAGGAGTTGGTGACGGACAGGGAGGCCTGGCATGCTGCAATTCATGGGGTCGAAAAGAGTCGGACACGACTGAGTGACTGAACTGAACTGAATATTCCATTCTGTGTATGAACCACAACTTTTTTATCCAATCATTGGTCGATGGACATATAGGTGGCTTCCATGTTCGAGCTATTGTAAATAGTACTGCAACAAACAATGAAATACATGTGTCTTTTTCAGTTTTCATATATCTCAGGGTATATGCCTAGAAGTGGGATTGCTCGGTCATACAGTGGTTTTATATTTAGTTTTTAGAAGGAATCTCCATACCATCTTCCATAGTGGCTGTATAAATTTACATTCTCACCAACAGTGCAAGAGCATTCCCTTTTCTCCACATCTTCACCACATTTATTGTTTGTAGACTTTTTGATGAAGGCCATTCTGACCAGTGTGAGGTGATATCTCATTGTAGTGTTGATTTGCATTTCTCTAATAATGAGCAATGTTGAGCATCTTTTCATCTGTTTGTTAGCCATCTGTATGTCTCCCTTGGAGAAATGTCTGTTTAGGTCTTTTTCCCACTTTTTGATTGGGTTGTTTGTTTTGCTGGTATTGAGTTGTATGAGCTGCTTGTATATTTTGGAAATTAATCCTTTGTCAGTTGCTTCAGTTGCTATTATTTTCTCCCATTCTGAGGGTTGTCTTTTCACCTTGCTTAGCGTTTCCTTTGCTGTGCAAAAGCTTTTAAGTTTAATCAGGCCCACTTGTTTACTTTTGTTTTTATTTCCATTCTCTAGGAGGTAGGTCATAGAGGATCTTGCTTTGTTTTATGTCATTGACTGTTCTGCCTATGTTCTCCTCTAAGAGTTTTATAGTTTCTGGTCTTACATTCAGGTCTTTAATCCATTTTTGAGTTTATCTTTGTGTATGGTGTTCAGAAGTGTCTAATTTCATTCTTTTACATGTAGCTGTCCAGTTTTACCAGCACCATTTATTGAAGAGACTGTCTTTGCCCCATTGTATATTCTTGCCTCCTTTGTCAAAAATAAGGTACCCATAGGTGCACGGGTTTATTGCTAGGATTTCGATCTTGTTCCATTGGTCTATATTTCTGTTTTTGTGTCAGTACCATACTGTCTTGATAACTGTAGCTTTGTAGTATAATCTGAAGTCAGGAAGGTTGATTCCTCCAGCTCCATTCTTCTTTCCAAAGACTGCTTTGGCTATTTGGAGTCTTTTGTGTTTCCATAGGAATTGTGAAATTTTTTGTTCTAGTTCTGTGAAAAATGCCATTGATTTGATAGGCATCACACTGAATTGTAGATTGCATTTTGTAGTATAGTCATTTTCACAATATTGATTCTTCCTACCCAGGAACATGGAATATCTCTCTGTTTAAGTCGTTTTTTGTTCCTTTCATCAGTGTCTTGTAATTTTCTGTGTACAGTTCTTTTGTCTCCTTAGGTAAAGTTATTCCTAGATATTTTATTCTTTTTGTTGCAATGGTGAATGGGATTGATTCCTTAATTTCTCTTTCTGATTTTTCATTGTTAGCATATAGATATGCAAGTGATTTTTGTGTATTGATTTTGTATCCTGCGACTTTGCTAAATTCACTGATTAGCTCTAGTAATTTTCTCATATTATCTTTAGGGTTTTCTATGTACAGTATCATGTCATCTGCAAACAGTGAGAGATTTATTTCTTCTTTCCTGATCTGGATTCCTTTTATTTCTTTTTCTTCTCTTATTACTGTAGCTAGGACTTCCAGAACTATGTTGAACAATAGCGGTGAAAGTGGACACCCTTGTCTTATTCCTGATCTTAGGGGGAATGCTTTCAGTTTTTCACTACTGAGAATAATGCTTGCTATAGGCTTATCATATATAGTGAAAGTGAAAGAGAAGAGTGAAAAAGTTGGCTTAAAGCTCAACATTCAGAAAACGAAGATCATGGCATCTGGTCCCATCACTTCATGACAAATAGATGGGGAAACAGTGGAAACAGTGTCAGACTTTATTTTGTGGGGGCTCCAAGATCACTGCAGATGGTGACTGCAGCCATGAAATTAAAAGACACTTACTCCTTGGAAGGAAAGTTATGACCAAACTAGACAGCATATTAAAAAGCAGAGACTTTATTTTGCCAACAAAGGTCCATCTAGTCAAGGCTATGGTTTTTCCAGTAGTCATGTATGGATGTGAGAGTAGAACTGTGAAGAAAGCTGAGCACCGAAGAATTGATGCATTTGAACTGTGATGTTGGAGAAGACTCTTGAGAGTCCCTTGGACTGCAAGGAGATCCAACCAGTCCATTCTGAAGGAGATCAGTCCTGGGTGTTCTTTGGAAGGAATAATGCTAAAGCTGAAACTCCAGTACTTCGGCCCCCTCATGCGAAGAGTTGACTCCTTGGAAAAAACTCTGATGCTGGGAAGGATTGAGGGCAGGAGGAGAAGGGGACGACAGAGGATGAGATGGCTGGATGGCATCACCGACTCGATGGATGTGAGTTTGAGTGAACTCTGGGAGTTGGTAATGGACAGAGAGGCCTGGAGTGCTGCAATTCATGGGGTCACAAAGAGTCGGACACGACTGAGTGACTGAACTGAACTGAACTACCATATATGGCCTTTACTATGTTGAGGTAGGTTCCTTCTATGCCCATTTTTTGAAGACTTTTCATCATAAATGGGTCCTGAATTTTGTTAAAGGCTTTTTCTGCATCTATTGCGATTATCACATGGTTTTTATCTTTCAATGTGTTAATATGGTGTATCACATTGATTGATTTGTGTATTTTGAAGAATCCTTGCATCCCTGGAATAAACCAAAGTTGATCATGGAGTATGAGCTTTTAATGTGTTGGTGAATTCTGTTTGCTAAACTTTTGTTGAGGATTTTTGCTTCTATGTTTATCAGTAATGTTGACCTGTAGCTTTCTTTTTTTATGTTTCTTTGTCTGGTTTTGATAGCAGGGTGATGGTGGCTTTGTAGAATGAGTTTGGAAGTGTTCCATCCTTTGCAATTTTTTGAAAGAGTTTTAGAAGGATACACATTAGCTCTTCTCTAAATGTTTGATAGAATTCTCCTGTAAAGCCATCTGGTTCTGGGCTTTGGTTTTTAGGGAGATTTTTGATCACAGCTTCAATTTCAGTGCTTGTAATTGGGTTGTTCATAATTTCTGTTTCTTCCAGGTTCCATCTTGGAAGGTTGAACTTTCCTAAGAATCTTTCCATTTCTTCCAGGTTATCCATTTTTCTGCCGTGTAATTGTTTATAATGGCCTCATAATCCTTTGTATTTCTGCACTGTCTGTTGTAACCCCTTCTTTTTCATTTCTAATTTTGTTGATTTGATTCCTCTCTCTTTTTTTCTTGATGAGTCTGGCTAAAGGTTTGTCAATTTTGTTTATCTTCTCAAAGAACCAGCTTTTAGTTTTATTAACCTTTACTATTGTTTCTCTCATTTCTTCAGTTATTTCTGCTCTGATTTTTATGATTTCTTTCCTTCTCTTAATTTTCTTCTTTTTCCAGTTGTATTCAGTGTGAAGATAGGTTGTCTATTCAATGTTTTTCTTGCTTCTTGAGGTAGGAGTGTATTGCTATACACTTTCCTCTTAGAATTGCTTTTGCTGCATCCCACAGGTTTTGAGTTGTCATGTTTTCATTGTCATTTATTTCTAGAAATTTTTTTATTTCCCTTCAGTAACCTGTTGGTTCTTTAGCAATGAACTCTTTTATTTTATTTTATTTTTAAAATCTTTAATTCTTACATGCGTTCCCAAACATGAACCCCCCTCCCACCTCCCTCCCCATAACATCTCTCTGGGTCATCCCCATGCACCAGCCCCAAGCATGCTGTATCCTGCATCAGACATAGACTGGCGATTCAATTCTTACATGATAGTATACATGTTAGAATGCCATTCTCCCAAATCATCCCACCCTCTCCCTCTGAGAGCAATGAACTCTTTAATCTTCATGTGTTTCTTACAGTTGTTTTTCTTGTAATTTATATCTAGTTTCATAGCATTGTGGTCAAAAAAGATGCTTGATATGATCTCAATTCTCTTAAACTTACTGAGGCTTGATTTGTGACCCAAGATGTGGTCTATCCTAGTGAATGTTCCACGTGCACTTGAGAAAGTGTATTCTTCTGCATTTGGATGGAATCTCCTGAAGATATCAGTAAGTTTCATCTCACGTAATTTATCATTTAAGACTTGTGTTTCTTTACTAATTTTCTGTTTTGATGATCTGTCCATTGGTGTGAGTGGGGTGTTAAAGTCTCCTACTGTCACTGTGTTATTGTCAAGTTCTCCTTTTATGTCTGTTAGTGTTTGTCTTACGTATTGAGGAGCTATTATGTTGAGTGCATAGATATTTACAATTCTTATGTCTTCCTCTTGGATTGATTCCTTGATGATTATTATGTAGTGCCCTTCCTTTCCTAATGTAACATTCTTTATTTTAAGGTCTGTTTTGTCTGATATGAGGTTTGCTACTCCAGCTTTCTTTCACTTTCCATTTGCATGGAATATATGTTTCCATCCTCTCCCTTTCAGTGTATATGTGTCTTGAGGTCTGAAGTGGATTTCTTGTAGACAGCATATATGTGGATCTTGTTTTTGTATCCTTTCAGCCAGCCTGTGTCTTTTGGTTGGAGCATAATAATTACTTTTAAAGAAATTATTGATATATATGTTCCTATTGCCATTTTCTTAATTATTTGGGGTTGATTTTGTATATCTTATCTTCTCTTGGATTTCTTGACTATACAACTCCCTTTAACATTTGTTGTAAAGCTGGTATGGTGGTAGTGAATTCTCTTAACTTTTGCTTGTCTGAAAAGCTTTTGATTTTGCCATCAATTTTGAATGAGATCCTTCCTGGGTAGAGTAATCTTGGTTGTAGATTTCTCCCTATCAGTACTTTAAATATATCCTGCCATTCCCTTCTGGCCTGCAGAATTTCTACTGAAAGATCAGCTGTTAAACTTATGGAGTTTCTCTTGTATGTTACTTGTTGTTTTTCCCTTGCTACTTTTAATATTCTTTCTTTATGATTAGTCTTTGTTAGTTTGATTAGTATGTGTCTTTGTGTGTTTCTCCTTGGGTTTAATCCTGTATAGGACTCTTTGTGCCTCTTAGGCTTGATTGACTATTTCCTTTTCCATGTTGGGTAAATTTTCAACTATAATCTCTTCAAAAATTCTCTCATATCATTTCTTTTCTTCTTCTTCTGGGACCCCTATAATTCGAACGTTGGTGCATATGATATTGTCCCAGAGGGCTCTGAGACTATCCTCAGTTCTTTTCATTCTTTTTACTTTATTCTCCTCTTCAGAAGTTATTTCCACCATTTTATCTTCCAGCTTACTGATTCATTCTTCTGCTTCAGATATTCTGCTGTTGATTGCTTCTAGAGTATTTTTCATTTCAGTAATTGTGTTTTTTGTCTCTGTATGCTTATTTTTCAATTCTTCAAGGTCTTCATTAATTGATTCTTGAATTTTCTCCATTTTGCTTTCAAGGGTTTTGATCATGTTTACTATAATTATTCTGAATTTTTTTTCAGGTAGTTTGCCTATTTCCTCTTCATTTATTTAGCTTTCTGTGTTCCTAGTGGGGCAGCTCAGATTCTATTCTGGTCCTACATTTATGTGTTCTTGCATCCAATGTCAACAGCTATCAAACTAGTGTGTTTTCTTTCGTGAGAGCTCTCAATGTCCTTTTATATATTCCATAGACACAGAGTTTGGCTAGTTGATTGTGTGGATTTGTCTGCAGCTTGTATAGGCGGTGGGAAGGTTTTGGGTCTTCTTCCTTAGACACAGCATCCCTGAGTTTCAACTGTGGTTTTATTTCTACCTCTGCATGTGGGCCATCCATTAGGATTTGCTCCTGAGGTTGCCGTGGAGCATCTGGGTCTGCCCCTATGAAGGCCACATGTGGAGGTGGTACAGCTGATTGGGTTGTAGGGGTTCTGGCAGCACCAGGTGTTTAGAGGAGCTTGCAGCGATGGCAGCAGAAAATATAGTGCTCTAGAAGGGTATGGCAACCAGTATTGGCCAATACACTTCAGTATTCTTGCCTGGAAAATCCCCTGACAAAGAAGCCTGGAAGGCCACAGCCCACAGTGTTGCAAACAGTTGGACACGACTTAAGTGACCCCACATGCATAGGCACAAAAATTTTTTCCCCCTGTAGCAGCTCTGCCCTGGTGAGGTTTGACTGTGAAGGTGGTACAGATTCTTGGGCTTCAATTGTACATGGACCAAACTTCCAGATGTTAAATCTGGATTTAGAAAAGGCAGAGGATCTAGAGATGAAATTGCCAACATCATTTGGATTATAGAAAAAGCAAGAGAATTCCAGACAAAAATCTACTTTTGCTTCATTGACTTTACTAAAGCCTTTGATGGTGTGCATAAAAAGAAAAAAAAAAAAGAAAAAAAAACTGTAGAAATTTCTTAAGGAGATGGAAATCCCAGACCACTTTACCTGCCTTCTGAGAAACCTGTATGCAGGTCAAGAAGCAACAGTTAGAACCAGACATGGAACAATGGACTGGTTCAAAATTGGAAAGGAGTATGTCAAGGATATATAATCACTCTGCTTATTTAACTTATATGCAGAGTACATCATGCAAAATGATGGGATGGATGAAGCAAAAGCCAGAATCAAGATTGTCAGGAGACATATCAATAAACTCAGATATGCACATGACACCATCCTTATGGTTGTAAGCAAAGAGGAATCAAAGAGCCTCTTGATGAAGATGAAAGAGGAGAGTGAAAAAGCTGGCTTAACACTCAACATTCAAAGAGCGAAGATCGTGGCATCTGGTCCCATTGCGTGGAACACAAGTAGCAGGTCAACAAAAATCCAATATTCTCCACTTACCAATAATTCCTTCTTTAAAAGAAATAATGTTTTCCTATCATATCAGTGCTTCCAAAGGTTGAATGCATAACCATTAAAGAACACTTGAAATGAGTGAATCACTGTGATGAAAGCCACACAAATGAAAACATCTTTTTTCCTCACACATTCTTCAGGCAGATAGTATTATCCTCCTTATAAAGATGAGGGAAACATCGACCCAGAGAGGTTAAATGTTTAGTCTATATTCACTCACTGCTGATGGGCAGATGGCTAGCATGGATTTGAATCTGTCTGCCCTGGTAGGAAGGAAAATGCATTTACTACAGAATATATGCAAACACTTGTGTGTTACTCAAATAAACCAGATCTAAGTTTTGTTTTACAACTAGCCAATTCAATTGAGGTTGGTAGTATTTTATTTGAAAATTTAGGTACTGGGACTTCCCTGCTGGTTCAGTGGTTAAGATTCTACACTTCCATGCAGCATGTGCTGGTAAGATTACCTGGTCAGGGAACAGGATCCCACATGTCTCATGGCAAAGCCAAAAAAAAAAAAAAGACATTCTAGGGTTACGTATAAATTTTGAATAAAGCTTTACAAATATTCATAAAATGCAGTTCCACCACCAGAGTATAAAACTGCTGGTACCTGCCCTGTATCAAGTTGGATTTAATGAATACAAGAATGACTCAATCTTAGGACAGCAAAAAGAGACTCATTTATTCTCAATCCAGCACAAAAGCACAATGGCACAAGTCACAGTAACCATGGAACTGGAAACAATGATGCTTGATTGAGTGGACTAAAGAAACAAAATTATTATTAATATCAATTTCATGTAATAAGCGTATTTATATAGTAATTCCTGCAGTGTTTCCTCCAGGAGATTGTCCCAACCCAGGGATCGAACCCAGGTCTCCTACATTGCAGGTAGATTCTTTACCATCTGGGCCATCAGAGAAGACCAAGAATACCGGAGTGGGTAGCCTATCCCTTCTCCAGCCTATCCCTTCCCAACCAAGAAATCAAATTGGGGTCTCCTGCATTGTAGGCAGATTCTTTACCAGCTGTGCTAACAGTGGTAAAGAACATGCCTCCAACACAGGAGACATGGTTTTGATCCCTGGGTGGAGAAGATCTCCTGGAAAAGGAAATGGCAACCCACTTCAGTATTCTTCCTTGGAAAATCCCACAGAAAGAAGGACCCTGGGGGGCTACAGTTGATGGGGATGTGACCTAGTGACTAAACAACAAATACAAGTATTAGCAATAAGGCAAAATTTGTGACAGATATGTAAATACAAGATACATGGAAAATCAATATTAAGGCTAGCAACTTGTGTACCATATAGAGAACATACACTTTTTGAATGGATATCATAATACTGAAAAGTAGCAGAAATATGGTATCTGAATTGCATAAAGTTCTATTTTTCATACATGCTGATTCCTTAATTTATGTGCAAATAATCTCTCCAACAATCAACAGAGACACAAAAATTTAATCTTCTCAGCAATTCATACAACATCCAGAGTTAGAGACAGTTCTACTCCAGCAATGGCTGCCAGACACACTGTTACTGCACAAGGTCAGATGATTCCTATAGATTCATCATACTCTTTGTTACAAGGATGGACTATTATGTGCTCATCTCTGAAACCTGAAATGTATGTATAAGATTCCTGGAAAGGAGACTGAACATCATATTAATTGGGGAAATACCATCCTTAGTCACATAAAATATCACACTAATTAAACCACAACAATCTCTGTCAGTGAGATATACATACATCACATTAGGAGCATCAGGGATTGGTAAAAGATGTAGCACCCCATCTCCCTTTTCTATCTCAGTTCAGACTCAGGATTTATCCCACCCTCCTGCAGGCTTTGGTGCTGGACCAGGTTCACACAGGGAGATTCTCTTTGTCAAATAATTCACTTATCAGATTCCTAATACAGATGCTTCCTTTATAGATTCTACTTCCCCAAAGTATACAGAAAAAAGACTCAGTGACTTTTTCCTGATTCCTGGAGGGTGGGCTCAGCGTGCAGGTCAAAACAATCAGTATATATGCAGAAGGGGTAGCTGGACCCTGAGACACGAGTTTGTGATCCAGTGATCTCACCTCCCCTCAGAACTGCAATTATCATGTCACCTGTAGCAGCGCTGGCAGGAGGAACAGGCTTGGGAGCTGCCATTATTTTTGAAAATATTTTTCCAGTCACTGATTACCAATGGCAATTATAAGTTTCTAGCTAGTATGTCTTAAGAGACTTTGGATTGTTTGTGACAGATGTTTACGAATGAGCGTGCTAAGCCGTTTCAGTTGTCTCTGATTCTTTCTGACCCAATGGGTTATAGCTACCCAGATTCCTCTGCTCATGACATTCTCCAGGCAAGAATACTGGAGTGGGTTGTCAGGCCCTCTTCTTTCCACGATCCCAGGAGGCACACAGGGCTCACATGCAGGGAGCAGGAAGAACTTAGGACTGACATGTAAGAAACTGGCTGCACATCTATGTCTCAATGGAGGTTTTGCCTCACTGAGAAATTCTACCCAGGACAGTTCTTTCCCAATTTCATACACTGAGCTGGTCCATCAATTAACGTGTGAGCAAAGAAATGGAATTTGTCCTCATACCTGAGGATTTCAAAAGAGATACAAGTAACAAGAAGGACATGATTCCAACACTCTACATTAGACAGCAGTGTACTCATTTGTATAACTCATTTGTACTTATTTGTATCAAAGAATATGTAATTTGTTAGGAAAATAAAATTTCCTGATATGGACCTTCAATAATTTGGAAGCAGAAGTGGATAATACCCACAGAAGAAAGAGATAAATGTCTAAAATAGCCCCATGCAAACTAAAGAACGAGGATCAGGTGGTCTAACAGGGAGATTCTATTTCCATAAATGTCAGATAAGCCAGTGCTACTCACTCAGTTCAAGACCATAGAGAGATCAACACAGTTTCTCTATAAAATTATTTAGTTCAAACTTTTCATTAAGAACTTGGGATTGCATTTGTAATTAAGAAATACACTTTCATAGGGTCAAGAAACATATTTATATATTATCTGTTGAATCTAATTTTTCAGGTTTTCCTTACATATATATTAAATCTTTGATCCAGGTTCCTTCCACTTTCCCTTTCAATTGTCAAGTCAGTTGTTAGAGCCATAATGGAAGACAATCCATTCGACACAAACACACAAATGCTCACATACAAGCTCATTTACATGCAGAGATGCATGGACATTCACACACTCAAATATATACTTGCACACATTCAGATACTTACACACATATGTAATCACTCACGTTCCCATACAATTTCAACTGCACACTCACAACCATGAATGCACCACTGCATACATGAAAATTCCCTGTCACACACAAATATTCATAAACACACAGAAACTCAGAATTACACTCTTTCATGAAACCACAGTCACCACGCATGCACCTCAATGACAAGAAGGACAGCTGCATCTCCAAACTTCTGGATGCCTCAAAATGGGAGCTTTCCTACACTTTACAGTCCTTCCAACCCTGGACAATTACAAAGACAATATTTACTACAGTACATAACATCTAAAATAGCAGTCAACATTGCAATCTGTTGTCAAGACACACTCTGGTAACTTGAAGTCCTTAGGGTAGTGACAATGTGTGGGTGTGTCACAGAGTGGAGTAGGAATAGGCCAGAGGGAAAAGCAGCCACAAGGATAAGAGGGTGGTGGAGTGAGCCTGGGGCCCAGGGTTATAGGCAGGGGAAGAAAGCGGGCAGAGAGAAGAAAGGCACAAGGAGTTTAATGTTGGTTAAGTATTCAAGTGTAAGGCTGGGCATTAAAATATAACTGAACAAAGTTATATTTGCAACAAAGATATGATGTGGGATATCTGGGGACCTGGAGAAATAAGGGGTGCAAAGCATCCTTTAACAGCAGATTCCAAGAGCAATTTAGCATATAAACACTCACAGTGGGATTCTGCAATCTAGGTGGTGAAGCAATCCCATCTCTCAAGCCACTGATGAAAATCCACATGTGGACAATTCAGTTATGATCTACTTACACATCCCACAATATGTGACAGCTGACATTCAACACTATAAAGGTCTATGGACTTCCCTAGGGGTCCAATGGTTGTTGCTGCTGCTGCTGCTAAGTTGCTTCAGTCGTGGCCAACTCTGAGCGACCTCACAGACAGCAGCCCACCAGTCTCCCCCATCCCTGGGATTCTCCAGGCAAGAGTACTGGAGTGGGTTGCCATTGCCTTAACCGGTCCAATAGTTAAGACTCCACAATTTCAATGCAGAGTGCATGGGTTCAATCTGTGGCCAGGGAACTAAGATCCTCAGTTCAGTTCAGTTCAGTCACTCAGTCGTGTCCGACTCTTTGTGACCCCATTCATCGCAGCACGCCAGGTCTCCCTGTCCACCACCAACTCCCGGAGTTCACTCAGACTCACGTGCATAGAGTCAGCGATGCCATCCAGCCATCTCATCCTCTGTCGTCCCCTTCTCCTCCTGCCCCCAACCCCTCCCAGCATCAGAGTCTTTTTTGCATCAGTTGGCCAAAGTACTGGAGTTTCAGCTTTAGCATCATTCCTTCCAAAGAACATCCAGGACCAATCTCCTTTAGAATGGACTGGTTGGATCTCCTTACAGTCCAAGGGACTCTCAAGAAGTCTTCTCCAACACCACAGTTCAAAAGCATCAATTCTTCAGCACTCAGCCTTCTTCACAATCCAACTTTCACATCCATACATGACCACAGGAAAAACCATAGCCTTGACTAGACGGACCTTAGTCGGCAAAGTAACGTCTCTGCTTTTGAATATGGTATTTAGGTTGGTCATAGCTTTTCTTCCAAGGAGTTTACTTCCAAGTAACTAAGATCCTACTTACCCTTAAATGAGGTGAACATCGTTCAGTCATGTCCAACTCTTTGTGACCCCATAGACCATATAGCCCACAGAATTCTCCAGGCCAGAATACTGGAGTGGGTAGCAATTCCCTTCTCTAGGGTATCTTCCCAACCCAGGAATCGAACCTAGATCTCGTGCATTTCAGGTAGATTCTCTACCAGCTGAGTCACAAGGTAAGCCCAAGAACACAGGAGTGGGTAGCCTACCCTTCTCCAGCGGATCTTCCCAACCCAGGAATCGAACCAGGGTCTCCTGCATTGCAGGCAGATTCTTTACCAGATAAGTCACCAGGGAAGCCCAACTTACAGTGAGGAGGGGGTCCAAGAAAAATTAAAATAACACTATAAAGATATAAACAAGTAGTGTTTTGATGCAGATACCTCACTAATATTCTCCATTGAATAAATCGTTGTGTTTGGTGGAACATGGTAAAGCTATTTCTGCTAACATAAAATTATCTTCTTCATAAACAATGCGATTGAGGTAAGCAACTTGAGTAAAAATTAAGACCAGTATGACAATATTTATGAAAATGTTGAAAACATTTTTATGGTCATAGCCACAAAACAGAATATGTTATGCATTCATTTTTATACCAATTGTGATATAATATCAAGTTTACTCCTATAAAGGGCTTCCCTGGTGGCTCAGTGGTAAAAATCCACCTTCCAAGCAGAAGATGTGGGTTTGAACCCTGGGTTGGGAAGATCGCCTGGAGGAGGAAATGCCAACACACTCCAGTATTCTTGCCGGGAAATCCCATGGACAGAGGAGCCTGGCAGCATACAATTCATGGGATCACAAAGAGTTGATAATGACCTAGCAACCAAAGGATGACATATAAAACCAAATTAAAAAACGACAACAACAACAAATGAAAAACTGAAAAAACTATGCTACAGTTGAATATCAAAATGGCATCAGTTGTGAGAATAAACGGGAATTTTACCTAATATTTTAAAAACATTTATCTTTTAAATTTATTTATTTTAATTGGAGGATGATTGCTCTACAATATTCTGTTGGCTTCTGCCATAAATAAAGAATCAGCCATAGATATACATAGGTCCTTTCCCTCTTGAACCTCTCTCCCACTACCCACCCCATCCCACCACTCCAGTTTGTCACAGAGCACCAGGTTTAAGCTAATTTTATTGTTTATTATTCTGTTTCTATTGCTGCTATAACAAACTTCCATGAAACTAGCACCTGAAACAACACTCAATTCATTTTATGACAGGCCAGTTAGTCGGAAGGCCAGAATCAAGTGGTCTGCTCTCCCGGGCGCTTAACTGGACCCTCTCGAGGAGAATTACTTACAGGCTGATTTTTGTCTTTGCGAGAATTCTTCACATCTCTTCTACATGGCTTCCTCTATCTGGAAAGTCAGCATCAGCAAAATGACACCCTCTCCCTCCTGTTTTCATTCTCTTCCTTTTCAGTTGCATCTAACTGGCCTTTCTGTTCTTTAAGGTCATGTAACTACAAACAATCTACCCAAATTATGAAGAATATATCCCGATTTTAAAGTTACATGACTAATAACCTTAGGCATATCTGCAAAGGCCCTTTTGCCTGTAATCTTACATGAACCACCAACAGATAATGCCAGGGGATAAAGATATGCCTACAGTTCTAAGACAACAGTAGATTTTGTTCAATGGAATACATTTTTGTGATTATATCCAAACAACCATTGCAAGTGGTTACCTCTTGGTATAGCTTCACACAAAAAACAAACATTACTTATAATTTTTTTCAATACTGTATAGTTATATTTTATTTTTTATGTAAAGAAGATGTTAAAGTTTAAAAACACTACAATAAGTAAGGGGAGTTTCATCAAATCAGTTTGGGGCATAAAAGTTAATGAATCATAGTATGGGGAAGGGGTCAGATCTCCTGTTGCCAACACTGAGGGCCCGGGACCAGTAAAGAGATGCTCTTGCCAGGTCGATGCTAGTCACTGTTCATGCCTGAAATTTCCATAGAGGAGAAAAGTCCTGATGCTGTGGTATCATTCACCTTTTAGCAAGGGACCTACTGTATATTAAAACATTAAGGAGGTTTGGGTGTGGTCATGCTGTGAGGCTTGCAAGATCTTAGTTCCTTAACCAGGGACCAAACCCATGCCCCCTACAGTGGAAGCATGGAGTCTTAGCCACTGGACCATCGAAGAAGTCCCAGGAGTATTTGGTATCAGCAGAATTTTCGTTTCATGGGCCAAATGAAAAAAATGACCCACAAGTGACTTGTGACTCAACTGAAAATGAGGGTATTAATTATGGGGGATGAATTAGTGACCCCCAACCTGCCCTGATACCTCCATCCCTTTATCTCTATGTGCTCTGCCTCTACCTTTATCACCCAAAGACTTTCACCCCGGGACTTCGTAGGTCTTTATCCGTCTTTTAGCACCTGTCCCATCACCCTGCAAGGCCATGACCTAAATTTTCCCCTCTAACCTCCACCTGACCCTTCTATTTCCTCACCCCACCTCCACTCTATCCTTCCTCGGAATCCTCTCCCTCTGACAACTCTATACCCCGACAGCATCACAGCTAGCTAATCCTTGCCTTGCATGACCTCCCTCTTCCTCATGGATCTATATTTTTTCACTATTTCACTTACTTCAACCCAACTCTCAATTTCTCTGTATACCTTCCTCTAGAAATCTTCCCTGGGAGTCAAATTTCTGGGGCCTTTCTCTTAAAGAAGCAAGCTGTATGTTTAGAAAAATTATTTTTCCAAAATCATTATAATCACGGAAATTTTCTCCATTTATCCTGCTTCTCTTGGTGCCAGTGTACATGATCACCAAATTCCCAGACACCATTTATAATAATAAAACGAGGAAACCACCCGATATGACCATGTAGGAAAGCATAAATTCGGCAGACCTCGCTTGCTCAAATTCTAATATTTGAAAGAAAGACTTGTCTTCAGCATTGCCTCACTTGTGGGAGATAGCCTCTGAACTCTGGAATATTTTCCTGATCAGAGTGCTTTGATATACTTGAGGCATTGGGCCATACAAGACCAGTGGGACCAGAGAAGTGAATTCTAACAATGCCATTTATGGTGAAGAGCTGTTTCTGCTCTGGAGGGCTGGGGTCTGAGTAGTTGACATTAGTCACATGGGGCCACAGGGCTGCATGACCCCCAGCACAAAACCCTGCAACCAAGGCTCAGGTGAACTGCCTAGGTTGACGACACTTCACGTGTACTGTCTGTCATATCTTGTTCAGGGCAAACTCACAACATCCCCATGTCACTTCCCTGGGAAAGGACATGTGAAATCTTAAGCCTGGTTTCCTGTGGATTTTGCCCCATGCATATTTTTCCTTTGCTTATTCAAGTAATAAAGAGTAACCTTGAGTGTAACCACTCCTGAATCCTGAGAGTGCATCTATGATTCGTCAACCTTGAGGATGGCCTTGGAGACCCCTGATGAATCATGTTAAAGAATATAATAAAGAATTCCTTGATAGTCCAGTGGTTCAGATTTGGCACTTTTACTTTAGGGTCCTGGGTTCCAACCCTGATTGGACAACTGAGATCCCATCAGCCCTGTAGAGCAGTCAAAAAAAATCAGTAGTGAAATGAAGTCGTTCAGTAGTGTCTGACTCTTTGCGACCCTGTGGACTGTAGCCTACCAGGCTCCTCCATCCATGGGATTCTCCAGGCAAGAATACTGGAGTGGGTTGCCATTTCCTTCTCCAGGGGATCTTCCCGACCCAGGGATCGAACCCGGGTCTTCCGCATTGGAGGCAGACTCTTTAACCTCTGAGCCACCAGGGAAGCCTAAAAATCACTACTACTATTAAATAAAACATTTTTAGAAATGTCATCCTGTGGTAATAAGCTGTATTATTATGTCTAGGAGTATAGGCTAAGGAAATCCAACAGTGAATGTATTCTACCCCAAAGGGGCTTTAAAAATACACAAAGGCACACAAAGAGAGAGAGAGCTAAATTTAGGATACTCATGGCCCTTGATTTATGGTTTTCTTTGAGACACATACCAAGATATATGACATAAGGTGTCCAAACTCTGTGTGTCAGCACCAGTCTGCATGTGACATGTTCAGCATCAATTTCATGTGACTCTGAGTATTAAATAAGTACTGTTCCTGTCAAGTCCTTGGGAGGGATCTGCCTGTCAGGCATCCTCTTAGAACCAGGTCTGCTATGAGGCCCTGCTGGAGCTCCTGAATATGTGCTCAAGCCTGTGCATGAAGTAAAGACTCAGCAAATACCCCCTAGAGGAGAAACAGGGATGTGGATGGATACCATCACCTAGACACACTTGCCGGTCCTGCCTATCTCAGCCTCCAGAAAGAGACAATAAGACATTTCAGGGTCAGTGTTTTCAATGACCATGACTTATGAAGAACAAGGTCCTGATTCAGAGCACCTTGTCCTCACAGCATTGCTGGTTTCAAGGAAGCTTCTCCACAATACAGGAGAGAGCAGAGGGAGGGAAAAGTCTGAGGACCAGGGAAAGTCAGCTTGTTGCAGTCTAAGGATACTACTGCACATAAACAAAATTCACAACATAAAAGAATACACTTAAATAATCTTTCATCATGGAAGCTGTGATACAGTCAGAAATATAGGTTTGGACTTTGTCACTAGATTCTGACACAATGCTGTTAAAACCCCTGAAAGTGGTTGAGTGGTACAGATGAAAGGAGCCACTTTTGTTATCCTTAACAAGCCCTTTCAACCATATCTATTTGCTGTTGTTCAGTGCCTAAGTCAGGTCCAATTCTTTGTGACTCCATGCACTGCAGCATGCCAGACTCCACTGTGCTTCACTTTCCCTGAGCTTGCTCAAATCCATGTCCATTGAGTCAGTGATGCTATCCAACCATCTCTTTCTCTGTCGCCCCCTTCCCCTTTTGCCAGGAATGTCTCCCAACATCAGGGTCTTTCCCAGTGAGTCAGCTCTTTGCATCAGGTGGTCAAAGTATTGGAACTTCAGCTTCAACATCATTCCTTCCAATGAATTCTCAGGGTTGATTTCCTTTAGGATTGACCAGTTTTATCTCTTTGTTCTCCAAGGGACTCTCAAGAGTCTTCTGTAGCACCACAATTGGTATGCATCAATTCTTCAGTGCTCAGCCTTCTTTATGGTTCAACTCTCACATTGTACATGACTACTGGAGAAAGCAGTTTTGACTATACTTTGTTGGCAAAGTGATGTCTTTGGTTTTTAATATACTGTCAAGATTTGTCATAGCTTTCCTTCAAAGGAGCAAGTGTCTTGTCATTTCATGGCTGCAGTCACTGTCTGCAGTGATTTTTGCAGCCCAAGAAAACAAAATCTGTCACTGTTTCCACTTTTTCCCCTTCTATTTCCCATGAAGCGATGGGACCAGATGCCATGTTCTTAATTTTCAGAATGTTGAGTTTTAAGCCAGCTTTTCACTCTCTTCTTTCACTTTCATCAAGAGGCTCTTTAGACCCTCTTTGCTTTCTGCCATTAGAGTGGTGTCATCTGCATTTCTGAGGTTGTTGATATATCCCCTGGCAATTTCGATGAATCCATCAAGCCCAGTATTTTGCATGATGTACTCTCCACAGAAGTTAAATAAGTAAGGTTTCAATCTACAGCGTTGACATACTCCTTTCCCAATTTTGAACCAGTCTGTTGTTCCATGTCCAATTCTAACTGTTACTTCTTGACTTGCATACAGATTTCTCAGAAGATGGGTAAAGTGTTCTGTTATTCTCATCTCCTTAAAAATTTTCCACAGTTTGTTATGATCCACATAGTCAAAGGCTTTAGCATAGTCAATGAAGCAGAAGTCTATGTTTTTCTGGAATTCCTTTGCTTTCTCTATGATCCAACAACGTTGGCAATTTGATCTGTGGTACCTCTGCCTCTTCATAACCCAGCTTGTACCTCTGGAAGATTTGGTTCATGTACTAAAAGTCTGTCTAGTCAAGGCTATGGTTTTTCCAGTGGTCATGTATAGATGTGAGAGTTGGACTGTAAAGAAAGCTGAGCACTGAAGAATTGATGCTTTTGAACTGTGGTATTGGAGAAGACTCTTGAGAGTCCCTTGGACTGTAAGGAGATCCAACCAGTCCATTCTAAAGGAGATTGGTCCTGGGTGTTCTTTGGAAGGAATGATGCTAAAGCTGAAACTCCAGTACTTTGGCCACCTAATGAGAAGAGTTGATTAATTGGAAAAGACTCTGATGCTGGGATGGATTGGGGGCAGAAAGAAAAGGGGACGACAGAGGATGAGATGGCTGAATGGCATCACTGATTCGATAGACATGAGTCTGAGTGAACTCCAGGAGTTGGTGATGGACAGGGAGGCCTGGCGTGCTGTGATTCATGGGGTTGCATAAGTCAGACACGACTGAGTGACTGAACTGACTGAATGAACTCACTAAATTGAAGGATTTGGAGCATTACCCTCCTGGCGTGTGAAATGAGTCATTGTATAATAGTTTGAACATCCTTTGGCATTTCCCTTCTTTAGGATTGGAATGAAAACTGACCTTTTCCAGTCCTGTGGCCACTACTGAGTTTTCCAACTTTGCTGATATATTGAGTGCAGCACTTCAACAGCACCATACTTTATAATTTTAACTAGCTCGGCTGGAATTCCATCACCTCCACTAGCTTCATTCATACTAATGTCTTTGGGGCCCACTTGACTTCAAACTGTAGGGTGTCTCTCTCCAGGTGAGTGACCACACCATCGTGGTTATCTGGGTCATTAAGACTTTTTTTTTGTATACTTAGTCCCTGTATTCTTGCCACCTCTTCCTAATATCTTCTGCTTCTCTTAGGTCCTTTCCATTTGTGTCTTTTATCATGCTCATCCTTGCATAAATATTCCCTTGATATCTGCAACTTTCTTAAGGAGATCTCTAGTCTTTCCCATTATATTGTTTTTCTCTTTTTTTTTTTTTTGCATTGTTTACTTTGAAAGGCTTTCTTATATCTCCTTGCTATTCTCTGAAACTCTGCATTCAGTTGGGTTGATCTTTCCCTTTCTCCCTAGCCTTTTCAAAGCTTTATTTATTTTAGTTGGAAGATAATTACTTTACAACATTGTGATGGTTTTTTGCCATACATCAACATGAATCGTCCACAGGGATACATGTGTCCCCACTCCATCCAGAACCCCCCTCTCATCTTCCCCACCCTATCTCTCTAGGTTTTTCCTGAGCACTGGCTTCGGGTGCCCTGCTTCCTGCATTGAATTTGCACTGGTCATCTATTTTATATATGATAATGTACACGTTTCATTGCTATTCTTCCTTGCCTTTTGCTTCTCTTCTTATCTCAGCTATTTGTAATGCTTCCTCAGACAACCACTTTATCTTCTTGCATTTCTTTTTATTGGGGATGGTTTTGGTCACTGCCTCCTGTACAAACTTCAGTTCATAGTCCTTCAGGCACTCTCTCTACCGGATCTAATCTCTTGAAACTGTTCATTACCTGCACTGTATAATCATAAGGGATTTGATTCAGGTCATGTCTCAATGGCCCAGTGGTTTCCCCTACTTTCTTCTATTTAAACCTGAATCTTGCAATAAGGAGCTCATGATATGAGCCACAGTCTGCTCCAGATCTTGTTTTTGCTGACTGTATAAAGCCTCTACCTCTTCAATAGCAAAGAAAATAATCAACTTGATTTCTGTACTGACCTTCTGAGGATGTCCATGTGAAGAGTTGTCTCTTTTGTTGCTGGAAGAGGGTGTTTACTATGACCAGTGTGTTGACAAAGGTCATAGCAAAGGTCTCTTGACAAAACTCTTGTTAGCCTTTGCCCTGCTTCACCTTGTACTCAAGGCCAAACCTGCCTGTTACTCCAGGTATATCTTGATTTTCTACTTTTGAATTCTAATCCTCTTTGATGAAAATAATATCTTTTGGGGATGTTAGTTCTAGAAGTTTTCATAGGTCTCCATAGAACCGTTAGACTTCAGCTTCTTCAGCATTTCTGGTTGTGGCACAGGCTTTTATGACTGTGATGTTGAATAATTTGCCTGGAAATGAACCGAAATCATTCTGTCATTTTTGAGACTGTACCCAAGTAATGCATTTCAGACTCTTTGGTTGACGATGAGGGCTACTCCATTTCTTTTACGGGATTCCTGCCACAGGAAGATATAAGGTCATATGAATTAAATTCACCTGTTGCCATCCATTTTTGTTCACTGATTCTTAAGATGTCTATGTTCACTCTTGCCATCTCCTGCTTGACCACGTCCAATTTACCTTGATTTATGGACCTAACATTCCAGGTTCCTATGCAATAATGTTTTTACAGCATTGGACTTTACTGTCACCACCAGACACATCCATAACAACATTATTTTCTCTTTGGGCCAACTGCTTCATTCTTTCTGGAACTATTTCTGCACTCTTCCCCAGCAGTGTATTGGACACCTTCCAACCGTGGGGGCTCATCTTCTGGTGTCATATCTTTTTGCCTTTTCATACTGTTTATGGGGTTCTGGAAGCAAGTCTACTGGAGTGGTTTTCCATTCCCTCCTCCAGTGGACCATGTTTTGTCAGATAGTTAGATCTGAGTTCGTGTTAATGAGGTGATCTTGGTGGGCTCATAGAGAGCTCCAAGATGGGAAACTGGCTGTCAGATGAACCAATGATTCAGTTGGAAGTTTCAGGATTACCACCCCACCATGAGATCCAGACAGAGAAGAGGGGCTTGAGGTTAAGCTTACTCATCAATTACCAAGATTTAATCAATGATGAAACCTCCATAAAAATCCCTTAAAAATGGGCACAGAAAGCTTCAGTGTTGGACAACACATCCACCTGCAGGGAGGGTGGTGATACCCAACTCCATGGGGACAAAAGCTCCTGTGCTTGGGCTCCTTCCAGAACTCACCCAATATACTTGTTCATCTGTCCATTCCTCTGTATCCTTTATAATAAACTGTGGTAGTAAGTTAAAAGGTTCCCCATAGTTTTGTGCATATTCCAGCCAATTCTTCATCTTGAACTGGAGGATGGCTGAGTATGGGATACCTGATTTTACAGTCAAGGCAGACAGAAGTATAGGTATCCTGGGCCCCCAATATTGGGACGTGCAGCTGAACTGAGGAGAGTCTTGTAGAGTCTGAACTAGGTAGTTAGTGTCATAGTTGAAGTAAGTTATAGGAAACAGAGTGAGGGTCCAGAGAGTTGAACAATTTCTTTGCAGAGTGGAGAAAACCAACTCATATCTGCTGTCAGGATTGTTTGGAATAAACACAAGTCACTAAAACAGTGATAGGAAAATAACACAACAAAACAGACTGATAGTTACAAAGATGATTTGCAAAATGGAGACAGCAGGTGAAAAAGAAAGTACATTATAGTAACACAAAGAAGGTAGGTAACAGCTCAACAAGCATTGGAAAAATTAATCCATTCCTTCCATAAAATATATTGGATATATTTTACCTGCTGTGTCAAGCACTTGATCTGCTGGCAGTGGACAGAACTCCATGAAGAAGGCACACGTTTCCTACGCTTATACAGCTTATATTTTTGTGGGCAAAGAGAATGGGCAGTAATAAAAAAAAACCCGCCTGAAGACAACATAGGAAGAATAGTCTCTGGCATTAATTACATTTACTTTTTTTTTTTTTTTTTTGGATCTGTCTCCTAAGGAGAAAAAAACAAAAGCAATGATAAACTAATAAGATACCTAATTAAACCCAAAGGCCATTTCACAGCAAAGGCAAGTACTGACAAAATGGAAAGACAACTTACAGAATGGGAGAAAATACTTGCAAATGATATGACTGATGAGGGGTTAACCTCTAAAAGATATGAATAACTCAAAAAATTCAATATGGCAGAGAAATAGGATGGGGAGACCACTTTCTCTCCCACAAATTCATCAGGAGATCATTTGCACGCTGAGCAACTTCCACAAAACAATTTCTGAACATTGGTGGAGGACACCCAGAAAGGCAGCCCATTATCTTCAAAAGGAGGTAGGACAAAATATAAAAGACAAAAAGAGAGACAAAAGAGTTAGGGACAGATGTAGAAGACAGGATAAGTGAGGTGGAAGATACAATGGTGAAAATCAATGAAGCAGAGAAGAAAAACCAAAAAAGAATTTAAAAAATGAGGACAACCTCAGAGACCACTGGGAAAATGTCAAAAGCCCCAACATTTGAATCATAAGAGTCTCAGAAGAAGACAAAAAGAAGGCCATGAGAAAATATTTGAGGAGAGAATAGTTGAAAACTTCCCTAAAATAGGGATGGAAATTGCCGCCCAAGTCCAAGAAACCCAGAGAGTCCCAAACAGGATAAACCCAAGGCAAAACATCCCAGTTCAGTTCAGTCGTTCAGTCATGTCGACTCTTTGCGACCCCATGAATTGCAGCACGCCAACCTCCCTGTCCATCACCAACTCCTGGAGTTCACTCAAACTCACATCCATCGAGTTGGTGATGCCATCCAGCCATCTCATCCTCTGTCGTCCCTTTCTCCTCCTGCCCCCAATCCCTCCCAGTATCAGAGTGTTTTACAATGAGTCAACTCTTCACATGAGGTGGCCAAAGTACTGGAGTTTCAGCTTTAGCATCATTCCTTCCAAAAAACACCAAGGGCTGATCTCCTTTAGAATGGACTGGTTGGATCTCCTTGCAGTCCAAGGGGCTTTCAAGAGTCTTCTCCAACACCACAGTGCCGGGAGCCAGCACAGGAGATCCCACCCATGACAAGGTCATGCGGAAAAGCCTGACAGGGCAAGGCGGATCAGGTCTCAAGGGGTCCTCTGCCCGAGCATCTACCCCGAAACCATAATCTGTCTGTTTTATTATTTCATGTCTCTCACCAACACCTCTGACATTAACGGGGGGCTATCCCCGACCACCTTTCTCTAAAGAAAATTAACTTAGAGCTCCAGTTAATAAGTCTCCTGGGTGTAATTGGAGTGTTTCAATTCAAACCCCTCTGGTAGCTTTCTAACTTGCCTGACAGGTTTATCCAGACTTTTTACAACTACACATATGATTGTTTACAGCCTCCCAACCTCAAGAGGCACAGGAAGCTTAAAAAATTCTAGGAATGTACAGCCTTTTGAGAAGTTAAAAATCATTAGAATAGAACTGGTTAAGGGTTTCATTGTTGAGCCAATACTTGCTGCCAGGTTTTCATATCCTGTATTTGTTGTGTACCCTGCAGTGCATTAATTAATATAGTTGGTATATAGAAAAAACAAGTAGCAACATTAGATCTTTGAGTTAAGTACTTTCTTTGTTGTAACCCACTGCACCTTTGTTCATAAGGGTGTAAATTTATCTAGTATTTTGAGGGTGATGCAGATTAAAGAAAAACACTTCAGGGGAAAATAAGTTTTTTGGTTGATTAACATTCATTAAGGAAAAGAGCCATAAAATGTTAACAGGCCTCTTGGCCAGAAGATAATGTAAATCACCTGAGACCTTTTGTATACGGAAAGATATGCAGAAAGAAAGCCTGATATCGATAGGGGTCAGGACTGCTGCCCCTGAGTGACTCTGCATCTTCCATTATGTAAAACTTAGGGTATATAAGCACCTTTTGACAATAAAGTTATGGGGTTTTTGCGCAAGCTTGGCCTTCCTCATGTCAATTCTTTCTCTCTCTCTTTCTCCCTATCCCTCCCTCTCTTTTTCAGGCTGATCCTTTGGAAGACAGAAGCTCTGTGCTTTCACTTTTCTGCTCTGGCTTCTAAGACCCACGCAAGAGGGAGTCCAAGGTGGGGCACCCTCCACTATTCAAGCGGGCACCTGTGGCCTACATGAACAAGCAAGTCTCATGTCTCGAGACTTTATTAGCTTTTTGTGTAAACCAAGAAATACAGCCTCTTCTCTCCTCTATTTTTTCGCTATATTATTCTTCTCTAATCTCTCTTTAAATCTCTAATTAATCTCTCTTTAATCACCGACTCCATCCCCTCTTCAAATTCCGTGGATCCACCAGGGCTGCACTCCGGGATCACAGTTCAAAGGCATCAATTCTTTGGTGCTCAGCTTTCTTCACAGTCCAACTCTCACATCCACACATGACCACTGGAAAAACCATAGCTGTGACTAGGTGGACCTTTGTTGGCAAAGTAATGTCTCTGCTTTTCAATATGCTATCTAGGTTGATCATAACTTTTCTTCCGAGGAGTAAGCATCTTTTAATTTCATGGCTGCAATCACCATCTGCAGTGATTTTGGAGCCCCAAAAATAAAGTCTGACACTGTTTCCACTGTTTCCCCATCTATTTCCCATGAAGTGATGGGACAAGATGCCATGATCTTCATTTTCTGAATGTTAAGCATTAAGCCGACTTTTTCACTCTCCTCTTTCACCTTCATCAAGAGGCTTTTAAGCTCCTCTTCATTTTCTGCCATAAGGGTGGTGTCATCTGCATACCTGAGGTAATTGATATTTCTCCCGGCAATCTTGATTCCAGCTTGTGCTTCTTCCAGTCCAGCGTTTCTCATGATGTACTCTGCATATAAGTTAAATAAGCAGGGTGACAATATACAGCCTTGACGTACTCCTTTTCCTATTTGGAACCAGTCTGTTGTTCCATGTCCAGTTCTAACTGTTGGTTCCTGACCTGCATACATATTTCTCAAGAGGCAGGTTAGGTGGTCTGATATGGGAATATTGGGAAATTCTCTCTCAGAATTTTCCACAGTTTCTTGTGATCCACCCAGTCAAAGGCTTTGGCATAGTCAATAAAGCAGAAATAGATGTTTTTCTGGAACTCTCTCGCTTTTTCAATGATCCAGCAGATGTTGGCAATTTGATCTCTGGTTCCTCTGCCTTTTCTAAAACCAGCTTGAACATCTGGAAGTTCACAGTTCATGTATTGCTGAAGCCTGGATTGGAGAATTTTGAGCATTACTTTACTAGTGTGTGAGATTAGCGCAACTGTGTGGTAGTTTGAGCATTCTTTGGCATTGTCTTTCTTTGGGATTGGAATGAAAACTGACATTTTCCAGTCCTGTGGTCACTGCTGAGTTTTCCAAATTTGCTGGCAAAACACCCCAAGACACATATTAATCAAATTGACGAAGATCAACCACAAAGAGCAAATATTAAAAGCAGCAAGGGAAAAGCAACAAATAACACAAAAGGGGATTCCCATAAGGATAATAGCTGATCTTTCAATAGAAACTCTTCAGACCAGAAGAGAATGGCAAGACTTACTTAAAGTGATGAAAGAGAAAAATATAAAACCCAGATGACTATATCCAGCAAGGATCTCATTCATATATGGAGGAGAATCAAAAGCTTTACAGACAAGCAAAAGCTGAGAGAATTCAGCACCACCAAACCAGCTCTTCAACAAATGCTAAAGGATCTTCTCTAGACAAGAAACACAGAAAAGGTGTATAAACTCGAACCAAAAACAATAAAGTAAATGGCAACAGGATCATACTTATCAATACTTACCTTAAATGGTAATTTAAATGGGTTGAATGCCCCAACTGAAAGACAAAAACTGGCTGAATGGATACAAAAACAAGACCCTTACCTATGCTATCTACAAAAGACCCACCTCAAAACAAGGGACACACACAGACTGAAAGTGAAGGGCTGGAAAAAGATATTTCATGCAAATGGAGACCAAAGAAAGCAGAAGTAGCAATACTCATATCAGATAAAATAGACTTTGAAATAAAGGCTGTGAAAAGAGACAAAGAAGGACACATAATGATCAAAGGATCAATCCAAGAAGAAGATATAACAATTATAAATATATATGCACCCAACATAGGAGTACCACAATATGTAAGGCAAATGCTAACAAGTATGAAAGGGGAAATTATAGTAACACAGTAATAAATGGGAGACTTTAAGTATTCCATTCACTCCTATGGATAGATCAACTAAACAGAAAATTATCAAGAAAACACAAACTTTATAAGATACAATGGACCAGTTAGACCTAATTGATATCTATAGGATATTTCACCCCAAAACAATGAATTTCACCTTTTCCTCAAGTGCACACGGAACCTTCTCCAGGACAGATCATATCCTGAGCCATAAATCTAGCCTTGGAAAATTCACAAAAATTGAAATCATTTCAAGCCTCTTTTCTGATCACAATGTGGTAAGATTAGATGTTAACCACAGGGGAAAAAACTATTTTAAAAAATTGGAGGCTAAAAAACACACTTCTAAATAACCAACAAATCACAGAAGAAATCAAAAAAGAAATTAAAATATGCATAGAAACGAATGAACATGAAAACACAACAGCCCAAAACCTATGGGATTCAGTAAAAACAGTGCTAAGGGGAAGGTTGATAGCAATACAAGCTTACCTCAAGAAACAAGAGAAAAATCAAATAAATAACCTAACTCTAACCTAAAGCAAGTAGAAAAAGAAGAAATGAAGAAGCCCAGGGTTCATAGAAGGAAAGAAATCATAAAAATTAGGGCAGAAATAAATGAAAAACAAGAAAGAAAACTATAACAGAAATCAATAAAACTAAAAGCTGCTTCTTTGAGAAGATAAATAAAATAGACAAACTATTAGCCAGACTCATCCAGAGAAAAAGGGAGAAGAATCAAAGTGACAAAATTAGACATGAAAATGGAGAAATCACAACAGACAACACAGAAATACAAAGGCTCATAAGAGACTACTATCAGCAACTATATGCCAATAAAATGGACGACTTGGATGAAATGGATGAATTCTTAGAAAAGTATAACCTTCCAAAACTGAACAGGAAGAAATAGAAAATCTTAACAGACCCATCACAAGCACAGAAATTGAAACTATAATTAAAAGTCTTCCAACAAACAAAAGTCCAGGACCAGATGGCTTCACAGGTGAATTCCACCAAAAATTTAGAGAATAGCTAACACTTATCCTACTCAACTCTGATGCTGGGAGGGACTGGGGGCAGGAGGAGAAGGGGACGACAGAGGATGAGATGGCTGGATGTCATCACCGACTCAGTGGATGTGAGTTTGAGTGAACTCAGGGAGTTGGAGATGGACAGAGAGGCCTGGCGTGCTGCAATTCATGGGATCACAGAGTCGGACACGACTGAGCGACTGAACTGAACTGATCCTACTCAAACTCTCTCAGGAAATTGCAGAGGAAGGTAAACTTCCAAACGCATTCTATGAGGCCACCATCACCCTAATACCAAAACCAGACAAAGATGTCGCAAAAAAAGAAAACTACAGGCCAATATCACTGATGAACATAAAGGCAAAAATCGTTAACAAAATTCTAGCAAACAGAATCCAACAACATATGAAAAAGATCATACATCATGATCAAGCAGGCTTTGTCCCAGGGATGCAAGGATTCTTCAATATTCGCAAATCAATCAATGTGATACATCACATTAACAAATTGAAAGATAAAAACCATATGATTATCTCAATAGATGCAGAGAAAGCCTTTGACAAAATTCAACATCCATTATGATAAAAACTCTCCAGAAAGCAGGCATAAAAGGAACATACCTCAACATAATAAAAGTCATATATGATAAATGCACAGCAAACATTATCCTCAATGGGGAAAAACTGAAAGCATTTCCCCTAAAGTCAGAAACAAGACAAGGGTGCCCACTTTCACTACTACTATTTAACATAGTTTTGAAAGTTTTAGCCACAGGAATCAGAGAAGAAAAAGAAATAAAAAGAATCCAGATTGGAAAAGAAGAAGTAAAACACTCACTGTTTGCAAATGACATGATCCTCTATATAGAAAACCTGAAAGACACTACCAGAAAATTACTAGAGCTAATCAATGAATGTAGTAAAGTTGCAGGATATAAAATTAACACAGAGAAATCCCTTGCATTCCTATACACTAACAATGAGAAAATAGAAAGAAAAATTAAGGAAACAATTCCTTTCACCATTGCAATGAAAAGAATAAAATACTTAGGAATAAATCTACCTAAAGAAACAAAAGTCCTGTACATAGAAAACTATAAAACACTGATGAAAGAAATCAAAGAGGTCACAAATAGATGGAGAAATATACCATGTTCATGGATCGGAAGAATCAATACAGTGAAAATGAGTATATCACCCAAAGCAATCTATAGATTCAATGCAATCCCTATCAAGCTACCAATGGTATTTTTCACAGAACTAGAACAAATAATTTCACAATTTATATGGAAATAAAAAACCTCGAACAGCCAAAGCAATCTTGAGAAAGAATGGAACTGGAGGAATCAACCTGCCTGACTTCAGACTATACTACAAAGCTACAGTCATCAAGACAGTATGGCACTAGCACAAAGACAGAAATATAGATCAATGGAACAAAATAGAAAGCCCAGACATAAATCCATGCACCTATGGACACCTTATCTTTGACAAAGGAGGCAATACAATGGAGAAAAGACAATCTCTTTAATAAGTGGTGCTGAGAAAACTGGTCAACCACTTGTAAAAGAATGAAACTAGAACACTTTCTAACACCATACACACAAATAAACTCAAAATGGATTAAAGATCTAAATATAAGACCAGAAAGTATAAAACTCCCAGAGGAAAACATAGGCAAAACACTCTCTGACATAAATCACAGCAGGATCCTCTATGACCCACTTCCCAGAGGAATGGAAATAAAAGCAAAAATAAACAAATGAGGCCTGCTGCTAAGTCACTTCAGTCATGTCCGACTCTGTGCGACCCCATAGACGGCAGCCCACCAGGCTCCCCTGTCCCTGGGATTCTCCAGGCAAGAACACTGGAGTGGGTTGCCATTTCCTTCTCCAAAAATGAGGCCTGATTAAACTTATAAGCTTCTGCACAATGAAGGAAACTATAAGCAAGGTGAAAAGACAGCCTTCAGAATGGGAGAAAATAATACCAAATGAAACAACTGACAAAGAATTAATCTCAAAAACACAAGCAACTCCTGCAGCTCAATTCCAGAAAAATAAGTGACCCAATCAAAAAATGGGCCAAAGAACTAAACAGACATTTCTCCAAAGAAGACATACAGATGGCTAATAAACACATGAAAACATGTTCAACATCACTCATTATCAGAGAAATGCAAATCAAAACCACAATGAGGTACCATCTCTCACCAGTCAGAATGGCTGCTATCAAAAAGTCTATGAACAGTAAATGCTGGAGAGTTTGTGGAGAAAAGAGAACCCTTTTACACTCTTGGTGGGAATGCAAACTAGTGCAGCCACTATGGAGAACAGTGTGGCAATTCCTTAAAAAACTGGAAATAGAACTTCCATATGACCCAGCATTGCCACTGCTGGGCATACACACAGAGGAAACCAGAAGTGAAAGAGATGCATGTACCCCAATGTTCATAGCAGCACTGTTTACAATAGCTAGGACATGGGAACAACCTAGATGTCCATCAGCAAACGAATGGATAAGAAAGCTGTGGTACATATACACAATGGAGTATTACTCAGCCATTAAAAGGAATACATTTCAATCAGTTCTAATGAGGTGGATGAAAGTGGAGCCTATTATACAGAGTGAAGTAAGTCAGAAAGAAAAATACCAATACAGTATATTAATGCATATATATGGAATTTAGAAAGATGGTAACGATGACCTTATATGCGAGACAGCAAAACAGACACAGATGTAAAGAACAGACTTTTAGACTCTGGGGGAGAAGGTGAGGGTGAGATGATTTGAGAGAATAGCATTGAAGCATGTATATTACCATATGTGAAATAGATCACCAGTCCAGGTTCAATGCATGAGACAGGGTGCTCAGGGCTGGTGCACTGGGATGACCCTGAGGGATGGGATGGGGAGGGAGCTGGGGGGGGAGGTGTTCAGGATGGGGGACACAGGTACACCCGTGGCTGATTCATGTCAGTGTATGGCAAAACCACTACAATATTGTAAAGTAATTAGCCTCCAAAATAAATTAATTAAAAGGAAAATTCACTATCAAAAACCAAAAACTCCAAATAAAAATCAGTGAAAGACCTGAATAGATATTTTTCTAAAGAAGACATGCAAATGGATAACAAGGCCATGAAAAGATATGCAACACTGCTCATCATCAAAAATGCCAATCAGGGACTTCCTTGGTGATTCAGAGGTTAGAATCTGCCTGCCAAAGCAGGAGACAGAGGTTTATCCCTGGTTTGAAAAGATCTCACATGCCACAGGGCAACAAAGCCCATGGGCCACAACTACTGAGCCTGTGCTCTAGATCCTGCAACCCACTACTACTGAAGCCCTCATGCCCCAGAACCCCTGCTAGGCAGCAATAGAAACCATCACAATAAGAAGCCTGTGCACTGCAACAAAGAGTAATCCCTGCTCCTCAAAAGTAGAGAAAAGCTACTGCAGCAACGAAGACCCAGCTCAGCCAAAAACATATAGAAGTGAAACAAAAGATGTAAATCAAAACAATGAGGTAACACCTCATACCTCAAAATGGCTAGCATCAAGAAAACTGACAAACAGAAATGTCAGCCAGTTTGTACAGAAAAGAAAACCCTTTTACACTGTTAACGCAAATGTAAATTAGTGCAGCCGCTAAGGAAAATAGTATGGAACTTTCTCAGAAACACTCAGATTGAACTAGTATATGATCCAGCAATTCCACACCTGACTATACATTTAAAAGAAACAACAATAATTCAAAAGTAACATGCAGGACTCTCCTGGGGGTCTAGTGGTTAAGACTTGGTGCTGCCACTGCAGAAGGGGCATGGGTTTGATTTCTGGTCAGGGAAATACATGAAATGTGGTATGGGGGGGAAAAGTAACATGCACTGCAATGTTCAAAGGAGCATTTTAAAAATACAATAACCATGATGACCTTTGGAGGGGGGGGGGAATGAGGTACAATGAAGATTGTTATTTCAATGTCCTTACAGCATTAGATAAAATGACACTGAATGTCATTTTTTACTTTTTACTCCACTTTTAAAATTTTTACTAGAGTATAGTTGATTTACAAGTATATGCAGGTCAAAAAACCTGTATGCAGGTCAAGAAGTAACAGTTAAAACTGGACATGGAACAACTGACTGGTCCAAATTGGGAAAGGAGTACATCAAGGCTGTATGTTTTCACGCTGATTATTTAACTTTTATGCAGAGTACTTCATGCAAAATGATGGGCTGGATGAAGCTGGAATCAAGATTGCCAGGAGAAATGTCAGTAACCTAAGATATGCCGATGACATCACCCTTATGGCAGAAACCAAAGAGGAACTGAAGAGTCTCTTAATGTAGGTGAAAGAGGATAGTGAAAAAACTGGCTTAAAACTCAACATTCAAAAAGCGAAGATCATGGCATCCAGTCCCATCACTTCATGGCAAATAGAAAAGGAAACAATGAAAACAGTGACAGATTTTATTTTCTTGGGCTCCAAAATCACTGCGGACAGTGACTGCAGCCATTCAATGAAAAGACACTTTCTCCATGGAAGAAAAGCTATGACTAACCTAGACAGCATATTAAAAGCAATGACTTTGCCAACAAAGGTCTGTATAGTCAAAGCTATGGTTTCTCAAGTAGTCATGTATGGATGTGAGAGGTGGACCATAAAGAAGGCTGAGCATGAAAGAATTGATGCTTTTGAACTGTGGTGTTGGAGAAGACTCTTGAGAGTCCCTTGGACTGCAAAGAGATCAAACCAGTCAACCCTAAAGGAATCAGTCCTGAGTATTCACTGGAAGGACTGATGCTGAAGCTCCAGTAATTTGACCACCTGATGCGAAGGGCCGACTCATTAGAAAAGACCCTCAAGCTGGGGAAGATTGAAGGCAGGAGGAGGACAGGATGACAGAGGATGAGATGGTTGGATGGCATCACCGACTCTAGCCTGGCATGCTGCAGTCCATGGGGCCACAAAGAGTAGAACATGACTGAGTGGCTGAACAATAACAACAAGTTGATTTACAATGTTGTGTTAGTTTCAGGTTAGAGCAAAGTGAATCACCTATATATATACATATATCTTTGCTTTTAAATTTATGCTAAATTTCTCAGTAAAAGCTAACACATACTGAAAATACATCTTTCAAAGAAAAGATCAAAGTTGTAAGGTAGAATTATATTTGAAAATTCATTGAAACAAACTTAACAGAGATAAAATAAGAAAATAAACTATTGATACACAAAAGTATCAGTTATTATACTAAATGTAAGTAATTATCAAAATTTTGTTACTACATTCATTAGCTGCTTTTCCAAGAGATAATGGGCAAATAATAGGATTAAAATACAAAAATGAAAAATACACTTTATGCAACTCAAAGAGAGAGAGAGAGATACTTGTAGGTATGGCCATGTCTGTATTTTCTTCTTGCTTTGTGATCCAGTTTGTGATTGATAATGAAGTGAGATTCAGTCTGTGTATCCATTGGGTCAAAATAATTATTTTGTTTTTCAAGTGGTTGAATTCTCAATACTTTTATTGGCTTCAGGTTGTCAATACAAAGACAACCATAGAAAAATCTTTACCAAAACCAAGGCAATGCTCAATTTGCCCTTGAAAATCAAGGAACCACAAACTCTACATACATAGAATAGATTCATGTCTTTCTTTTTTAAATGGCTTTTCCTGCAGTGCTCCAAACTTAATGAATCTTTCCACTGCAAACTAATTTCATAGATTTGAAGATATGAGCATGCACCTTCAAGCCTCTTCCTTCCCAGTATGTTCAAGTCATTTTCACAAAAGAATGAAAATTCTGTCTTCTACAGATCCCACTCCCATGCAATTCATATCTTTTTCCATTTTCACAATGACCTGATGTTGCTCAAAACTATGGTAAAATGTATTTTCGTCTTCTACTTTGCCCTTCTTCAGGTCAGTTGGGATGTTCCTACATGAAAATGTTGAAACATGCTCATCTCCCCACAAAACACCGTATTTCATGTAAATGACTGTCTTCATTCTAAGAATATAATGGACAAAACTCATGACTAGCTCCCAAAAGCTTTGTGGAAGGACTGAATCTCCCCCCTCAGCACCACTGACTTCAGTTTCAGAAATGACCTGTCACATTCTCTTCCATTTTTCACCCATTTCCTAATATTCCATGCCTACTCCATTTCTAGGAAATTTACAGTGATCCATTTAAGTTACACAGTAGTATACTTCATAACAGTGAGAGTGTTTGTGGACCTGGTGTTTATTATTGCATAAATTCTGAACTCCTAAATGCAAGCACTAGCAATACACCCATTACAGAAGTATTGAGAAGATAATTACATAATACTTCTTTACCAACACTCCCATAACATTGTTTACTTTGAAAAAGATGCTCACCACTCCTGTTTAACATCCTCTGGTAAACCACTCACAATTTGACCTAGGGCTCTGAGGGTAGCACCGAACAAGCCAAATGAATAAAAGCCAAATACATACCATTTACATCTTTCTCATAGGGGTAGGGGCGTTTGTATTCCTCTTCCCAGCAAAGCAGAGCCTGGATATTGTGGGGTCACGACTCATGAGCAGAAAGGGACTGACAGTTGGGAAATATGAAGTGATTATTGAAGACATGGTTGAAATGAACAAACTAGGATTGTTCAAAAGACCCAAAACAATATAAGAGATGGAGGAAAGAGTGTTAAAAATAACAAAGATGCTCACCAGGAGAAGAATGGTTTTGGTGGCTCTGGACTCAGCAGAGGATATGGAGGAGACACTGATTCTATGAAAGTTTTGGACCCTCTGCTTGTGCCTGTAAAGGATGAAAACTGTGGAGCCACTGGTCCAGATCATGAGCAGAAAGCACAACACAACAGGGAAGAACATCATTGCTATAAATATGTCTCCAGAACGATCATGATGAATAGCAGTACAATGTCTGAAACTTTTTCTATTAGTGATGCTTTTGTTGTTCATTATTCGAGTCACAAAAATAGGATAATTTAGATTTACCAGCAGGTTCAGGATCCAGCACAGGAAAATTGAAGGGACAATGAACTTGAGAGCTTGCACTTTAAGCTTTGCCCACTTGGAGTTCCTGGGGCTGATCGTGATGGCCTGGAAGACACTCAAGATGCAGGTGATGCCAATGGATGTTCCCCTGCCCACTCCACGAACATATGCAAAAAATCTGCATGCAGATCCACTGTTGAGATGATTCCACCCAAAATTTGTCATTGTACTGTGGAATCCAGCAGAGAACAGAACCAAGATGTTACCTACAATCAGGTTCTTCACAATCAAATCGACGGTCCTCAGCCTATATCCAGTACAATACAGGAAGAGATAATGGTAAAGAAGAGAGAAATTCCCCAGCATTCCAACTACTGTCTGTGATAATAAGATGAATCCTGCTGCCAAATCACCTGCAGCCATGCTGTCAGGTCTGAGTAACTGATGGTTGTCTTCTGAGCTAGAGGGTCCTGAATGGGAATATGAGTTGTGGACCACAGGCAGCAGGTCAATGGAAGTCCAACGTTCTCCACGTACCAATACTTCCTATTTTGAAAGAATTTGTTTTCATGTCATATCAGTGCTTCCAACAGTTGAATGTATAATCATTAAAGAACACTTACAGTGTATGAATCAGTGCAATGGAAGACACACATGTGATAGCCTCTTTATTCCTCACAAATATATGAGGCAGACAGTATTTTCTTCCTTATAAAGATGAGACAAACACCAACACAAAGAAGTTAAGTGTTAGGTCTAAATTCAGTCACTGGTTGGGGGCAGATGATTTGACCCTGGATTGGCTGATAACAATAGTGCATTTAATCCAGATGTACTCAAATCCTAGTTACCTGTGTTCTTCAATAAACCAGGTCTAGATTTAGTTTTGGTTTTGAACCCTGTCATTTCAATTTAGATTTGTAGAATTTTATTTTAAAATTTAGGTAGTGACAAATTCCCACTGATTTATGAAGAGTCATTCTATGGGCAAGAACAAATTTTGAATTAAAAAAAAGAAATCTTAATTAAATGTAGATGTACTGCTGCTGCTGCTGCCAAGTCGCTTCAGTCGTGTCCAACTCTGTGCGACCCCATAGATGGCAGCCCACCAGGCTCCACCATCCCTGGGATTCTCCAGACAAGAACACTGGAGTGGGTTGCCATTTCCTCCTCCAATGCATGAAAGTGAAAAGTGAAAGTGAAGTCACTGAGTCGTGTCCAAATCTCAGCGACCCATGGACTGCAGCCTACCAGGCTCCTCCGTCCATGGGATTTTCCAGGCAAGAGTACTGGAGTGGAGTGCCATTGCCTTCTCCAGTCACATCAGCTAACAGGCTTCAAAAGTCTCATTAATACCATATTTTTAAAAGCTTTGTTCTTGGGAGGAGGATGAAAAGGGAAAGAATTCCCTTGTGAATTTGATTTAGTGGGAAATGTACTGCCTCACTATAAAACTGCAGGTACCTGCCCCATGACAAGGTGGATTTAATGAATACAAGAATGGCTCAATATTAAGATGGCAACAGAAAGACTCATTTATTCTCACATGAGGACAAAAGCACAATGGCACAAATCACGGGAACAATGGGACAGGAAACACTGCTGCCTAATTGGTACTGCGTGGTAGAAACAAAATTAGTACTAATTTCAGTTCATATGAGACTTCCTTGACAGCTCAGTAGGTAAAGAATCCGCCTGCCATGCAGGAGACCCCGGTTCAATTCCTGAGTTGGGAAGATCTGCTGGAGAAGGGACAGGCTACCCACTCCAGTATTCTTGAGCTTCCCTTGTGGCTCAGCTGGTAAAGAACCCGCCTGCAATATGGGAGACCTGGGTTTGATTTCTGGATTGGAAAGATCCCCTGGAGAAGGGAAAGGCTACCCACTCCAGTATCCTGGCCTAGAGAATTCCATGGACGGTATAGTCCGTGAGGTCGCAAAGAGTCGGACAAGACTGAATGACTTTCACTTTCAGTTCATATATGTATATATCAATTTATTAATACTGGAGTCCAATAAAGTATTAGCAGGAAGGAAAGATTTGTGAAAGATATGAAAATACAAGACACGTGCAAAATCAAATGTTAAGGCAAACAAATTGTATACTGTAAAAAAGGCACATGTCTTCTGAATGGATATTTTAACATGTAAAAGCAATAGAAATATCACAAGATACATTTGAGCCTAAAAATTGCATCTGAAATGTATAAAGTTCTATTTTTCTTAAATTCTGCTTTCCTAAGTGGGAAGAGCCTCTCCATATTCAATAGAGATGCAGTTATTAAATGTACTAAGTACTTCATACACCCATTCTATTGCAGCAACCTCTGCAAGACACAGTATTTCTGCACAGGATCAGATGATTCCTATAGATTCATCCTACTCTTTCTTACAAGTACCGAGTATTATGGCTTCATTTCTAATCCTAAAAATTATGTCCATGGTTCTTATAAAGTAAACTGAATGCCAGGCTTACTTGTTCATAAGAACACAAAATATTAGATTTCACTATTCACTGCAATAAACCACAAGAATCACAATCAGTCAGGATTACACACATCACGTTAGGAGCATCAGGGATTGGAGAAAGGTCTAGGACCCCATCTTCCTTTTCTATCTCAGTCCAGACTCAGGATTTATCCCACCCTCCTGCAAGACTTTGGTGCTGAAACAAGTTCACACATGGGAGATTCCCTTTGTCCAGTATGTCCACTTACCAGATTCCTGATACAAATCCTTCCTTGATAGATTTTACCTCCCTGATGAATACTGAAAAAAATTCAGTTTCTTTTTCCTGCTGCCTGGATGGTGGGCTCAGTGTGAAGGTCAAAGCAATCAGTTTGTGTGCAGGAGGGGTAGCTCAACCCTGAGATATAAGTTTGTGATACTGTGACCTCACCTCCCCTCAGAACGGCAATTATCATGTCACCTGTAGCAGAGCTGGGAAGAATAGGTTTGGGAACTGGGATTATTTTTGAAAACAGTTTCCCAGTTGCTAATTGTCAAGAGTAATTATAAGTTTCCAGCTAATATGTCATAAGGCACTACTGGAGTTTTTGTGACTGAGGCTCATTTTTCCATGATCCCAGGAAGCAGACAAGGCTTACATGCAGGGAGCAGGAAGAACTTAAAATTGACATATAAGGGACTGGCTGCAAGGATGAGTCTCCATGGAGGTTCTGCCTCACTGAAAATTTGCTCCCAGGACAAGTTTTTCCCAATTTCACATACTGATCCGGATCATCAATGAAGTTAAGAGCAAAGAAGTGGAATTTGTCCAAATATCTGAGGTTTTCAAAACAGATAAAAGTAACAAGAAGGATGTGGTGTCAGTAATCCACATTAAATATCAGTGTGCCCATTTGTAAAATTCAACATAAATAAATAAGTAAACTATTAGGAAACTAAACTTTACTGATATTGATCCTAACTAGGGTGATAGGTGGGCTTCCCTGGTAGCTTAGCTGGTAAAGAATCTGCCCACAGTGCAGGAGACCCAGGTTCAATTCCTGAGTTGGGAAGATCACCTGGAGAAAGGATAGGCTACCCACTCCAGTATTCCTGGGCTTCCCTGGTGGTTCAGATGATAAAGAATCAAACTGCAACGTGGGAGACCTGGGTTCGATCCCTGGGTTGGAAAGATCCCCTGGAGGAGGACATGGCAAGCCACTGCAGTATTCTTGCCTGGAGAATCCCCATGGACAGAAGAGCCTGGTAGGCTACAGTCCATGGGGTAGCAAAAAGTCAGACATGACTGAGTGACTAAGCAGATAGGAAGTGATGGTGACTAAGTGATAGGAAGCAGAAGCAGCCTGATATTGACAGAAAAGAGAAGGTTCTAAAAGTCCCTCAGAAATAAAAGAACCAGGAGCAGATCATTTAAAAGGGAGATTCTACTATTCCTGTAACTCTCAGATAAGCCAGTGCTACTCATTCAATTCAAGACCAACAAATGGGAATTCCCTGCTGGTCCAGTGTTTATTTAGGACTTGGTGCTTCCACTACTGAGGCCCAAGTTTGAGCCCTGTCAGGGAAATAAGATCCCACTACTCATGAGATGTGGCTTTCCCCTCCAAAACAGACCAACAAGGCCGACAGAGGCCTCCACACTTCTTTTTGTGCAGAATTTTGAATAACCACATTTGCTCTTTAAACTAAGGAATATATATATATACATTACATGTAATAGTTAAATTCAATTATTAAGGTTTCCTGACACACAAATCTACTCTTTGAACTAGGTTCATATGCAATAATTCTATAATGTCAAATCAGTTGCTCGAGCCATAATAGTGGACAACCCATCCTACACACGCACCAATACGCTTACACACAGATGCAAACGAGCATGCATGTATCCTGACATACACAAACACATAGCCACACACATTCACATATTCACGGACATACACAATTACATGTTCATACAATGTCAACCACACAGTTAAGAGCATCAGTGCACACTCTGAACACATAAAAAGTCTCATATATAAATACTCAAAAATGCACACATGCACAGAAACTCAAAAGTATCAGTTCAGTTCAGTAGCTCAGTTATATCCGATTCTTTATGACCCCATGGACTGCAGCACGCCAGGCTTCCCTGTCCATCACCAGCTCCCGGAGTTTGCTCAAACTCATGTCCATTGAGTCAGCAATGCCATCCAACCATCTCATCCTCTGTCATCCCCTTCTCCTGCCTTCAGTCTTTCCCAGCATCAGGGTCTTTTCCATTCTTTCATAAAAATCAGTCACCATATTCTGTGTGTGTCTTATGACATGATCTTTCCAAAAAGTGGGAGCCTTCCCACACTCTCCAGGCCTTCAACCCTGCAAAAATCCCAAGGACAGTGTTTACTACAATGCACAGCACCTCAAATGTATGGTAAATACTGCCATCTGATGTTAACACGCACTCTGAGAAACTTGGCATGTTTGGGAGAGAGACTGTATGATGTGTGATAGAGTAGAGCAGGAATGGGTAAGAGGGAAAAGGAGCCATATGGATAAGATGGTGGCGGAGTGAGCCCGGGGACACGGGGTGGCAGAGAGGGCACAGGAAGAGCGAGGGAAGAGAGAAAAGGCGCAGGAAGTATAATGTTCAAGTACATTCGAGTACAAGGCTGGGGATGAAAATACAAGTGAGCAAAGTGGACAAGAAGTTATTATATGGGGAACTTCGGGACCTGGAGAGATATGTCACAGGAACAAAAGTTCCATGGTGATGAGAAGTTACTGGGCAAAAGTAAGCAAAGGTCAGTGGTGGGTGGGTGTACAAAACAGTGTGGGGAGAACATGACGTCACACGGAGTAGGCAGGTCCTGGTAGAGATAACAGTCCTAGTGAGATAGTGTGTGAGATGGGGATGGAGCCTGGGGGAAATAACGGGCACAGGACATGAGAGACATGGAGAGGACAGTGGGCATGAGGGAGCCCAAGAGCCCAGGACAAAGGGTCGGGACTACAGGGCTAAGGATCATGGATGCAGTGTGTGGACTGGGTCCACGGAGATGTTGGGGAGAGCTGAGGTTCAGGGCAGATGAGAGTGAAGGGTTACAGAAGGCACAGGGCCTGTGATGAAATCTCTGAATTTGGGGCAGATGGTTGGCCAGAGGAAGGAAGGCACAGATGATAGACATTGTAGGGCTGAGGACAGCTGAGGAGGGTTAGAATGAGGTCCCTAGAATAATGGCCCCAGAAGGATGGACGTCAAAAATGTCCCAAGATAGTGGTGGAGAGTGCAATAGAGGTCGGAGATCAGGTGGGCTTTTAGCGGAGATCTAAATACCACAGGGTGGAGAAGAAGGATGTGGCAAGGGAAGAGAGGCAGAGTGAGAACATGGACAGGTCCAGATCTAGGAGTGATATTGGTGGCAGAGGGAGACTGGAGGCCTCTAACTGATTCTGCCTTCCATCTATTCCTTCATTTGTAATCAAATCACAATACTCATGTATGGTTGGTTCCTTTTCTTAGTGAACTATATTTGACATATGACATTGTGTAAAGTTAAGCTGTACAACATTTCACTTCATGCTTTTATATATTGTAATATAATCACCATTGGAATGATAGTATTTCTGCCAGATCAAATAACCTTGACTACTTTTATGTCGATAGAACAATTACATTGGCTGCATATAATAGTGCACACATATAAACATAAACATCATATATACATATAAAACAGTGAATCCAGCGAACCTGTATTCACTGCACTGTGTTGGATCTCCAGGACCTAGCTGTCTACTAGTTTCAAGTAGTTTCTAAACTGACAACTTTCCTACTCCTCCACCTCCCTACCTCTGGTAGCCACCATTTTCCTCTGTTTTTATGAGTCTGGCTTCTTTAGATTCCATGTTCAAATGCTATCATACCCTCTTTGTCTTTCTCTGTCTGAATAGTCTCTTAGTGTAACATCCTCAAGATTCATCCTTATCTCGAATGACAGGATAACCTTCCTTCTCATAACTGAATAGTATTGCATTATGTGTATGTGTGTTTGTGTATGTATATATTTTTATCATTCTTTCAGGAACAATTTGTTTCCATTACCTATGCTGTAGTAAACACTAGATTGCAGATATCTCTTCGAAAACCTGTTCACAAAGAGTCGTGTCTGACTCTTTGTGACCCCATGGACTGCAGCACACCAGGTTTCCCTGTCCATCACCAGCTCCCAGAGCTTGCTCAAACTCATGTCCATCAGTTTGGTGATACCTTCCAACCATCTCATCCTCTGTCATCCCCTTCTCCTCCTGCCTTCAATCCTTCCTGGCATCAGAGTCTTTTCCAATGAATCAGTTCTCTGTATCAGGTGGCCAAAGTATTGGAGCTTCAGCTTCAGCATCAGTCCTTCCAATGAATATTCAGGACTGATTTCCTTTAGGATTGACTGATGTGATCTCCTTGCTCTCCAAGGGACTCTCAAGAGTCTTCTCCAACACCACAGTTCAAAAGCATCAATTCTTCAGTGCTCAGCTTTCTTTAATTTCAACCCAGGGGTAAAATTTCTGCTCATATAATATGCCCTTCAACACTCTTCACTTGAATCTACAGGAGAGCAGCTAAAATTTGGGGAGAACAACACTTAACAGTAGTCTTTTTTTAATTTATTTTTTATTGAAGGATAATTGCTTTACAGAATTCTGCTGTTTTCTGTCAAACTTCAACATGAATCAGCCATGACACTCAACAGTATATTCACTCAACAGTAATACACCAAAAAACCTGATGGGACATATCCAGGCTAAAGAATTTCCCTTTGGGCAAATATGGGATATTTTGAGCATCAAAATAAAAACTTACAATAATATTACACTACTGCAAATGAAACAGAAATCTTGAGTCCACTGTCATTAGATACAAGGAAACACTCTTCATTACAGAGGAATGACAATTATACACAAGTGAGAAGGGGCTTTCCAGGTGGCTCAGTAGATAAAGAATCCGCCTGCAATGCAGGAGATGCAAGGGACACAGGTTCGATCCCTGGGTTGGGAAGAGCCCCTGGAGGAGGGCATGGCAACCCACTTCTGTATTCTTGCCTGGAGAATCCTATGGATACAGGAGCCTGGTAGGCTACAGTCCATGGCATCACAAAGAGTTGGACATGACTGAGCACACCGCATGCACACAAGTCATAGAAGAATGTTAAAACCATCATCTGATGGTTGATTCAGATAAAATATCAACAATGGATGCTAGAAAAATGTGGTCAACATATTAATATTTAAGCTGCTCAGGGAACTTCAAGGTATCACTCAAATGATTATCAATTACACAGGAGAAAATCCATTTCTAGAAGGAGTAATCTAGTACATGATCATAACCAAGTAACCAAACTTGTGGCCAATAACAGAAAATATCCATCTGCCTTCAAGGGGATACAAACAGACGTTTCCATAGTCATCTGGTTATAGAATTTCTTATTCAATGTTAAAACTGAGTCTCAGAATGAAGCAGAGGATCAGAGAAATTTACATTTAAGGATGTTCTGCAAAACTGAGCATGCAGGATTTAGCACTCTGGGTCCTACCCTTGGTCTGGAGAACAAAGATATTGATTGCCACACTGTGCAAAAACAGTAAGCATGCATTCTTTAAGAGTGTATCACTGAAGGGGGAAAATGATCTGCTGGTGTTCTAGATTTAAAAAATTAATGAATCAAGACAATTGACTCAATCCTTCTATCATGACTGGTCCTAGATTTCTGAAAGCAGTCATAAAAATATCATTGTCTCATTGGGGAATTCTGTATATGGATGGTCTGTTCCATGATGGTATAACACTGTTGTTGATTTGTTAAGCATGATGGATCTATTTGTAAGACATGAGAATGATCTACAAATAAGGGGACAAATATTCAGGTCAAGGGGCAAAGTCTCAAGATGTCAGAAAATTATTTTCATATGAAACTGCAAAAACACAGATAGATGAAAAACAACTTATGATAAAAGAGTAATGTTTGAAAAAAACAGTAATATTGGTGGTTCCAGATGAAGCATATGCTGAAAGGTTAAATTTTATATAGAAATTTTCTGCTATATGTTTTAATTTTCTGGAGGTTTCAAGTTTTCAAAATTAAAAGTGACCACTAAATGAAAGCGGAGTGTATGGGTACACAGATGGTGGCATATGACTTTTTACTGCCAGCTCCAAGAGCAATGTAGCTATTATGCACCCATAGTGGGATTCTGCAGTCATGGTGATGAACCAACATTGCATCTCAGAACCACTGACATAATCTACACATGTACAAATCAATGTGACTGTCTACATACCATGGTGTGAGAACTGATGTTCAATACTTTAACTGTATAAAAAAGGAGTGTTTTGACAAAGATGTCTCATTAATGGCCTCCACTGAAAAAATAAAACCGTATATTACTAGTGAGAATGTAATTGGTGCAGCCATTATGGAAAACAGCATGAATGTTCTTTTAAAACAGAGCTACCATATGATTCAGAAATATCACTCCATGATACAACAGAGCCAGAAAAAGTAAAAGCTCCAGTTAGAAAAGATACATGCACCCCAGTGTTCATAGAAATGCTAATAATCAAGACATGGAAGGAATCTAAATGTGCATCACCTGATAAATGCATAAAGAAGATGAGGTATAGATATACAATGGAATATTAATCAGCCATTTAAAAATAAAATAACACAATTAGCAGTACTATGGAAGGATCTAGAGATTATCATATTAAGTGAATTAAGTCAGACAAAGATAAATATTATATAATATCACTTGTATTTGGAATCTAGACTATAATGTAAATGAGTCTATACACATAAAACACAAACAGACTCACCAACATACAAAACAGACTTATGATGACGAAAGGAGAAAGGAGGAAGAGGGAGAAACTAAAAGTTTGAAATTAGCAAACTATACTTAAAACAGATAAGCAACAAGGATTTACTGTATGGCACAGGGAATTATATGCAATATCTTGTAGTAACTGATATGCAAAATAACCGGGAAAATATATATAACAGAATCACTTTGCTGTGAAACTTACACAAGTCACCTATACTTAAAAAATAAAAATAAAATTAAATTGAAAAATAATCTCCAATGAACATATAGTGATCATTCAGATAAAATTGTAGATCTACTCTTATTGGACTAAATATATCTTCATCATAGACCCCTGACTGAGGAAAGCATTGGAAAAGACCCTGATGCTGAGAAAGATTGAAGGTAGGAGGAGAAGGGGATGACAGAGGATGAGATGGCGGGATGGCATCACCGACGCGATGGACATGAGTTTGAGTAGGGTCCGGGAGTTGGTGATGGACAGGGAGGCCTTGTGTGCTGCAGTCCATGGGGTCACAAAGGGTTGGACACGACTGAGTGACTGAACTGAAGTGAACAAAAACCTAGCGTGGCAATATGCTCTTCAGATAACACACATATTAAGACTTATCACTGTTGTAGTTATGGCAGAAAGTGAAGAAGAACTAAAGAGTCTTTTGGGGTTTTTTTTTTGTTTGTTTTGTTTTTTAATTTTAAAATCTTTAATTCTTACATGCGTTCCCAAACATGAACCCCCCTCCCACCTCCCTCCCCACAACATCTCTTTTGATGAAAGTGAAAGAGGAAAGTGAAAAAGTTGGCTTAAAACTCAACATTCAGGAAACTAAGATCATGGCATCCAGTCCCATCACTTCATGGCAAATAGATGGGGAAACAGTGGAAACAGTGGCTGACTTTATTTTGGGGGGCTCCAAAATCACTGCAGATGGTGATTGCAGCCATGAAATTAAAAGACGCTTACTCCTTGGAAGGAACGTTATAACCAACCTAGACAGCATATTCAAAAGCAGAGATGTTACTTTGTCAATAAAGGTCTGTCTAGTCAAGGCTATGGTTTTTCCAGTGGTCATGTATGGATGTGAGAGCTGGACTATAAAGAAAGCTGAGCACAAAAGAATCTATGCTTTTGAACTGTGGTGTTGGAGAAGATGCTTGCGAGTCCCTTGGACTGCAAGGAGATCCAACTAGTCCATCTTAAAGGAGATCAGTCCTGGGTGTTCATTGGACAGACTGATGCTGAAGCTGAAGCTCCAATACTTTGACCACCGGATGCAAAGAACTGACTCATTTGAAAAGACCCTGATGCCGGGAAAGATTGAGAGCAGGGGGAGAAGGGGACGACAGAGGATGAGATGGTTGGATGGCATCACCGACTCAATGGACATAGGTTTGGGTGAACTGTGGGAGTTGGTGATGGACAAGGAGGCCTGGGGTGCTGCGGTTCATGGGGTCGCAAAGAGTCGGACATGACTGAGTGACTGAACTGAACTGAACTGAACTATTGTAGTTATGGCCATTTTAAATTGTTCTTAACATACAACTTTTCATTATATTACTGATAAATAACAAATATGATTAATTCTATATATATGTATATATACATACACATAGCTTCAAGCAAACATATTTACACATTTATAGGTATCTGTACATGTATTTTCTTTTTCTTGCTGTGTGACCTAGTTTGTGGTAAATATTTAAGTGTTTCATGTCAGGTGAAAATGTTGGTTTCTCTTTAGGGTACAAGGTTCAATCTATATATCCATTGTGTTAAAGTAAGTATTTTGCTTTTCAACCTGTTGAATCCTCAATACTTTCATTGGCTTCAGAATGGCAATACAGTAAAAATCTCTCCTTAAACTGAGACAATATGCACTTTGCTCCTTGAAAATCAGGAACCACAAATTCTATACACGCAGAATGGATCCATGTCTTTTCCTCTCAAATGGCTCTCCTTGGGGTGCTCTGAATTTAATGGAAGTCTCCACCACAAACTAACTTCATAGAGCATTCATCTGCCAACATGTTCCATCACAATATGTCCAACTCATCTTCACTAAAAAGGGAAAATTCTGACTTCTACACATCCCACTTCCAGGCAATTCAGGTCTTTTACTATTGTCACAATCACCTGATGTTATTTAGAAACTAGTAAAATGTAATGTTATGCTCTCCTTTGCACCACTTCAGTTCAGTTAGGCCATTTATATCTGAACATATTTAAGCATGCCCATTGCCCCCACAAAACATCATATTCCATATAAATTACTGTCTTCATTCTAAGGATATAATGGACAAAACTCATGACCAGCCTCCAAAAGCCTTCCTCAAGGACAGAATTTCCCCTCCAACAATCTGGTCTTCAGATTTAGCAATGACTTGCCACATGCTGTTCCATTTTCATGTACCTTTTCTTAATATTCCATGCCTACTTCATTTCTATGAATTTTATGGTTATAAATTTAAGTTACACACTCGTACAATTCTCTATAACAACGAGATTGTTTGTGGACAATTGTTTTGTCTGCATTTGTTTTGGCATAAATTGTGAACTCCTCGACTGCAAGCACTGGTAAAACATCCATTGCAGAAGTATTTACACAATGATTATATCAGTTCAGTTTTACACAATAATTATATCAGTTCAGTTTTACACAATAATTATATCAGTTCAGTTTTACACAATACTTCATTAAAAGTACACCATAACATTGTTTATTTTGAAGAAGATGCTCACCACTACTGCTTACCATTCTCTGGTAAGCCACTCACAATTTTACCTAAAACTCTGAGAGGTTGCCATTAACCCCACCATAGAGCTGCCAGAACTTACACAGGACTGGGAAACAGACTCTTGGAGGGCACAAACAAAAATTGTGTGCACAGGATCCAGGATAAAGGAGCAGTGACCCCACAAGAGACTGACCCAGACTTGCCCATGAGTGTCCAGGAGTCTCTGGTGGAGGCATGGGTCGGTGGTGGCCTGTTTCAGGGTTGGGGACACTGAGCACACCAGTGTGTGCATGAAACCTTTTGAAGGAGTTCACCATTATCTTCATCACCTCCACCATAGTTTGACCTCAGGTCAAATAACAGGGAGAGAACACAGCCCTGCCCATCAATAGGAAAAAGGATTAAAAATTTACTGTGCATGGCCCTGCCCATCAGAACAACACCAGTTTCCCCCTCAGTCAGTCTCTCCCATCAAAAAGCTTCCATAAGCCTCTTATCCTTCTCCATCAGAGAGCGGACAGAATGAAAACCACAATCACAGAAAACTAACCAATCTGACCACATGGACCACAGCCTTGTCTAACTCAATGAAACCGTGAGCCATACCATGCAGGTCCACCCAAGACAGACAGGTCATGGTGAAGAGTTCTGAGAAAACATGGTCCACCAGAGAAGGGAATGGCAACCCACTTCAGTATTCTTGCCTTGAGAACCCCATGAACAGTATGAAAAAGCAAAAAGATGGGACTCTGAAAGATGAACTGCCCAGGTCAGTATGTGATCAGTGGAGAAATAACTCCAGAAAGAATGAAGAGACAGAGCCAAAGCAAAAACGACAACCAGCTGTGGCTATGGCAGGCGATGGAAGTAAAGTCCAATGCTGTAAAGAGCAATATTGCATAGGAACCTGGAATGTTAGGTCCATGAATCAGAGCCAAGTGGAAGTGGTCAAACAGGAGATGGCAAGAGTGAACATCGACAATTCAGGAATCAGCAAACTAAAATGGACTGTAATGGGTGAATTTAATGCAGGTGACCATTATATCTACTACTGAGGGCAAGAATCCCTTAGAAGAAATGGAGTAGCCATCATAGTCAACAAGAGTCTGAAATGCAGTACTTGGATGCAATCTCAAAAACTAAAGAATGATCTCTGTTTTGTATCCAGGGAAAATCATTAATATCACAGTAATCCAAGTCTATGCCCTGACCAATAATGCTGAGAAGCTGAAGTTGAATAGTTCTATGAAGACCTAAAGGACTTTCTAGAACTAACACCAAAAAAAGATGTACTTTTCATCATAGGAGATTGGAATGCAAAATTGCAAGTCAAGACATACCTGGAACAACAGGTAAATTTGGCCTTGGAGTACAGAATGAAGCAGGGCAAAGGCTAATAGTTTTGCCAAGAGAACACACTGGTCATAGCAAACACCCTTTTCCACAAGAGGAGACTCTACACATGGACATCAAGAGATGGTCAATACAAAAATCAGATTGATTATATTCTTTGCAGCCAAAGATGCAGAAGTTCTATACAGTCAGCAAAAACAAGACCCGGAGCTGACTGTGGCTCAGATCACAAAATCCTTCTTGCCCAATTCAGACTTAAGTTGAAGAAAGTAGAGAAAACTACTAGACCGTTCAAGTATGACCTAAATCGAATTTCTTATGATTATACAGTGAAAGTAACAAATAGATTCAAGGGATTAGATCTGATACACAGAGTGCCTGAAGAACTATGGATGGAGGTTTGTGACATTGTACCGGAGGTTTGTGACATTTTACCAGAGGTTTTGAATACTGTTTAGTTATGTGTTATTTCTCACATACACATTGTATTAAATTTTAAAAATACTAAAGTAAAAAAGGGGAATCTCATCAAATCAGTTAGAGACATAAAAGTTCTTGACGACATCGTACTGAGAAAGAGTCAGGTCTCCTGCTGCCAATACTGAGGGCTCCAGACCAGGAGAGATGCTCCAGCCAGGCCCATCCTGGTCACTTCCCATGCCTGATATACCAAAGAGGAGTAAACTAGTGATGGTTTGGTATGCACTCAAACTTCTACCTAGGGACCTAATGAACATAAAAATTATTAGCAGTATTTTGGGGAGGGGGGGCTGTGCCATGAGGCATGTGGGATCTCACTTCCCAGACCAGGGATCGAATCCATACTCTCGGCAGTGGAAGTGTGGAGTCCGAACCACTGGACTTCAAGGGAAGTCCCAGGAGTATCTGATACGAACAGTGTTATCACTTCAATGTCTGGTTGTAAAAACTGGCCTATGAGTGACTTGTGATTCTGCTGAAAATAACAGTATTAATAATGGGAGATGAGTTAGTGACCCCAAATCTGCCCCAAATAACTTCATCTACTTATTTCCTTGCTGGCTTCCCCTGTACCTCTAGTACACATGACCTTCACCCCACAACTTCTTAGGTCTTTATCTCTCTCTCAGGGCTTTTGGTATCACTCTTCAAGCCCATGACCTACATTTTTCCCTCCAACCCCCACCAGACCCTTCTATTTCCACACCTCTCTTCCACTCTATATAACCCCATGGAATCCTCTCCCTTGACAACTCTATACTCCCACTAATCCCAGAACCTCAGTGGGCAAATCCTTGTCCTTCATGGCCTCCTGCTTCCCTGTGGATCTGTATCTTCCCTAATCTAGTCATTCTATCCAATTCCCATTCTCTCTGTACCCCTTCCTCAAGAACCTTTTCCCTTGTGAGTCAGATTTGTGGAGTCTTTCTTGTAAAGAATCAAGCTTTAAGTGTAGAGAATATATTTTCCCCAAATCATCATATTCATGCCAACTTTTCAGAGTTCTCAGGTTATTGTGCTTCCTGTGGTGCCACTGTACCTGATCAGCAAATTCCTAGACATCTTTAGGAAAACAAGAACAAGAGAACCATTCACTATGACCTTGAATGAAAGAGTTAATTCAGCAAATCTTGGTGCTCAAACCCTGGAAATTTTAAAGAAAGACTTGTCTTCAGCATTGCCTCACTTTGGGAGATAATCTTTGAACTTTGGAATATTCTCCTGTTTTGATATACTTGAGGCATTGTGCCATATAAGACCAGTAGGGCCAGGGAAGTTAATCCTAACAATGCCATTTATGACAAAGAGCCATTTGCTGTCAAGGCCTGGGGTCTGAGTAGCAGATGTCCATCGCGTGAGGCCTCAGAGTTATCTTCTTGACCCCTAGGACAGCCCTGCAGCTAGACTCAACTGAACTTCCTAGGATGGCAACACTTCATGTATAGTTCTAATACTTTTGCCACCTGAAGCAAAGAGCCAACTCACTGGGAAAGACCCTGATGCTGGAAAAGACTGAGGGCAGGAGGAGAAGGGGACAACAGAAGACGGCATCACTGAAACAATAGACATGAGTTTGAACAAACTCTGGAAGATAGTGAAAGACAAGAAGCCTGATCTGCTGCAGTCCATGGGGTCACAGAGTCTGACATGACTGAGGGACTAACAACAGCAACACGTGTACTGTCACATGTCGTTCAGGGCAAACTCATATTATCATCATGTCCCTTCCCTTGAAAAGACATGTGGAATCTTAAGCCTGGTTTCTTGTGAATTTCACCCCAGGTACCTTTCCCTTTGCTGATTCTAGTGTGTATCCTTGCACTGCAATAAAGAGTAACCCTGGGTGCAACCTTAGGTGTAATGGAGAAGGAAATGGCAACCCACTCCAGTTTTCTTGCCTGGGAAATCCCATGGACAGAGGAGCCTGGTGTGATATAGTTCATGGGGTCACAAAGAGTCAGACACGACTGAGTGACTGAGCACAGCACATATATGTATGTGTGTGGAGGTGTGGAGGTGAGTGTAACCACTCCTGAATCTTGGGAGTCCTTCTATGAGTCAACTTTGAGGATGACCCTGGAGATCTCTGACTGAATAATACAAGGAATTTCCTCGTGGTGCAATGGTTAGGACTCAGCACTTTCACTGTTTGGGCTTTGGTTTGATCCTAGTTTCGGAAGATCTCATATGCCCTGTACTGTGTTTAAAAAAAAAATACTACTTCTACTAACAAAACATATTTAGACATGTCATCTTGCTGTAGTAAGCTCTGTTACCAAGTCTAGGATCCCAGGCCAAGGAAATCTAACAGTGAATACATCCTACCCCAGAGGGGCTTTAAAAATACACACACAACATAAAAGACACACAGACAGTTACATTTAGGATAGACCTGACCCTTGAGATATGGTTTTATTTAGGGGCACTTGTCAATATAAACCATGTAAAATAAAACCAGTGTGTCAGCACCAATCTGCAAGTGAACTCAATCAGTACTAATTTCATGCGACCTGAGAAATAAGTACTGTTCCTGTCAAGTACTTGGGAGGGATCTGCCTGTCAGGCATCCTCCCAGAACCAGGTCTGCTCCAAGGCCCTGCTGGAGCTCCTGAACATGGGCTCAAGGCCGTGCATGAGGAAGGATGAACACATAAAGACTCAGCAAGTGTCCCCTAGGGGAGAATCGGGATCATGGACATCACCACCTAGACACAACGGCTGGCCCTGCCTGTCTCAACCCCCAAAAGAGACAATAAAAAAAATCAAAGTAGGTGTTTTCAAAGTCATAACTTATGCTGGACCTGGTATGGATTCAAAGCATCCTATCCCACAGCGTTGCTGGTTTCAAGGACGGTTCTTTACAATATAGGAGAGGGTAGGATGAGAGAAAAATCTGAAGTCCAGTGAAACTCAGCTAGCTGAAGTCTAAGGCCAGTACGTGCATGAACGCAAAACTTACAATGTAAAAAATAACTTTCAGCATGAGAACTGTGACACAGAAGGTATCTCCATTTGGACATTTCCCTGGTGTATGATACGGAACTCCCAAAACCTTTAGAAATGTTTGAGTGGTACGGGTGAAAGAAGTATTTTATTGTTTCTCATAACAAGCATTTACTAATCATATGAGTATTTGTTAATGAGGTGACCTGGATGGGCCCCTAGAGAGCTTCAGGATGGCAGCTGGTTGCCAGAGGAACCAATCATGTGACTGGAGAGGTGAAACATTCAGGTTGACCACCCCCCCCCCAGTCTCTTGGGACAGAAGAGGGACTGGAGATTGAGTGTACTCACCAATTGTCAATGACTTAATCAATGATGAAACCTCCATAAAACCCCCGTGAGCAACAGTGCACAGAGACCCTCAGAGTTGGACAACACATCCACCTGCAGGGAGGGTGGCAATGCCCAACTCCATGGGGACAGAGGCTCCTGCGGTTGAGCTCCATCCAGAACTCACCCAACGTACTCCTTCATCTGGCCATTTCTTTGTATCCTTTATAATAAAGTGGTGGTAGTAAGGAAAATGTTTCCCAGAGTTCTGTGAATATTCCACCAAATTCTTCAACTTGAAGAGGGGGGTGAGTGTAGGAACCCCTGATGTTACAGCCAAGTCATCAGAAGTGGACACAACATTAGCCCCCAACACTTGAGACTCCCATTTAACTGAGGACAGTCTTTTGGAATCTGAACTAAGTGGTTAGTATCATTGTTGGAGTGACAGAGTTGAACAACTGCTTTGCAGAGTGTGGAAAAACCTACTCACATTTGGTATCACAACTGTTGGGAATAAAAGCACTTCATTGAAACAGTGGTAGGAAAATAACAAAAAAAATAGACTGATATTTACAAAGATGACCTGCAAAACAAAGACAAAAGGTGAAAGAAACAGAAAGCACATTATAGTGACACAAAGACGGTAAGAAGAAACTCAACAAGCACTGGACAAATTAATCCATTCCATCAGCAAAATATACTGATCATACTTTACCTGCAGTGTCAAGAATTTTGCTGGCACTGGAGACAACAATTTACATGGGCTTCCAGGTGGCACTAGGGGTAACAGAACCTGCCTGCCAAGGCAGGCTAGAGGGAAGAGACACCAGTTCAATCCCTGGGTCCAGAAGATGCCCTTTAGAAGGGAATTGCAACCCACTCCAGTATTCTTGCCTTGAGAGTCCCATGGACAGAAGAGCCTGGAGGGCTACAGTACATGAGGTCACAAAGAGTTGGACATTACTGAAGTGACTTAGCACAAATAAGGGTAGGAGATATTGAGTGCCTTATCCCAGCAAAGCAGTTCCTGGATATCCTGGCGTCTCGGCTCATGAGCAGAAAGGGGCTGACCGTTGGGAAACATGCAATGATTACTGCAGAGGTTTTCACAAAGAAAACATCGATACTGTCAAAAACAGAAAAAATAATAGTACAGATGAACGTAAGGATGTTAAAACAGATAAAGGTGCTCACCAGGAGAAGGATGGTTTTGGTAGCTCTGGACTCAGGGGAGGATATGGTGGAGATGTTGGTCCTACGAAAGTTTTGGACCCTCTGCTTGTGCCTGTACAGGATGAAAACCGTGGAGCCACTGGCCAAGATCATGAGCACAAAACATAAGGCATCAGGAAAGGAGAGTAATACTGCATATAATGAGTCTTCGGGTTGGCCATGACTGACAGCACTACAGTGTCCAAGATCTTTTCTGTTTGTGGTGCTTCTGTTTCTCAATGTTCCGCTCATATACATAGGATAAATGACATTCACCAGCATGTTCAGGGTCCAGCACAGGATAACTGAAGGAACCATGCATTTGAGAGCTTTCACTTTAAGTTCTGCCCATTTGGCAGTCCTGGGACTGATGGTGATGGCCTGGAAGACACTCAAGAGGAAGGTGGTGCCAATGGACACGCCCCTGCCAACTACACGAACATACGGGGAAAATCTGCATGCAAAATCACTGTCCATGAAATGCCACTCAAAATTTTTCACTGTATCATGAAATCCACTGGAGGACAGAACCAAGATGTTGGCTACAATAAGATTCTTGACAATCAAATCTATGGTTCTCAGCCTTTGCCCAGTGAAGCGAAGGAAGAAATAATGGTAAAGAACAGAGAAATTCCCCAGCATTCCAAATATAGTCTGTGATAAGAAGATCACTGCTACTGCCAAATCCCTGGCAGCCATGCTGTCAGGTCTCAGTGACTGATGGTTTTCTTCTCAGCTAGAGGATCCTGAATGGGAACACAAGGCATCGAACACAGGTACAATGTTAACTAAAACCCAACATTCTCCACTTACCAATAGTTCCTACTTTGAAAGGATGGCTTACCTCAAGTGTTCCTGTCAGGTAAGTGCTTCCAAGAGTTGAATGTATAACACTTTCAATGTATGAATCACTGCTATGAAAGCCACATTTGCACGAATGTCTTTAATCCTCACAAATTCATGAGACAGACACTGTTATGTTATACATAAGTATGAGGTGAACATCAGCATAGAGAAATTCAGTGTTCAGTCTAAATTCACTCATTAGATAGAGACAGAAGGCTAGCAGGATGTGACCCTAGATCAGCTTGTAATAAGAATGGTGCATTTAATCGAGAATACACTTAAATGCTAGTCACCTCTGTTCTTCAAATAAACCAGGTCTAAATTTGGTTTTGCTTTTGTACTTTGTCATTATATTTAGGTTGGTGGTATTAATATTTTATTTTCATATTTAGGTAGTGACAATATTCCATTTAGTCCTAAAGACTCATTTTATAAGCAAATATTAACTTTGAATAAAGCTGTAGAAACTGTAGTTAAATGTAGATGGACTGCCTCACAGCATAAAACTGCAGGTACTTTCCCCATGACAACGTGGATTTAATGAATACAAGATTGGTTCAATATAAGGACTGAAACCGAAAGACTCACTTACTTTCATTCCTGGACAAAAGTTCAATGGAACAAGTCATAGGAACCATGGCACAGCAAACATTGATGCCTGATTAATGCTGTATGGTAGATTTTATTACTAAATCCAAATCATATATACATATATATATATTAATACCTGAGTCAAATAAAAGTATTAACAGTAAGCCAAGCTTTGTGAAAGATATGAAAATACAAGTTGTGTGCAAAATCAAATGTTAAGGTGAGCAACTTGTGTACAGTATAAATGACATATTTTTGGATGGGTGTTATAACATTTAAAAGCAGCAGAAATATCACAAAATACACGTGAGCCTAAAAATGATATCTAAAACATGAAAACTTCTATTTTTCTTACATGCTGCATCGCTAACTTTAAGCAATAAGAGTTTCTCCACATTCTATACAGATACAGTTATTAAATGTACTAAGCACTTCAAACACCCAGAGTTAGAGAAAACACTTCTACTCCAGCAACAGCTGCTAGACACACTGTTTCAGCACAGGATCAGATGATTCCCTGGTTCATCCTACTCCTTCTTACAGTATGGACCACACTGGCCACACTTATCAACCTAAAAATTATGTCTATGATTCCTGAAAAGTACTCTGATCATCAAATTGGCTTAGGAACTACAGTCCTTTACCATATGAAAACTCAGATTTCATTATCACTTGCTTTAAACCACAACAATCTCTGTCAGTGAAACATACATACATCACACTAGGAGCCATCAGGGATTGGTGAAAGGTCTAGAACCCCATCTCCCTTTTCCATCTCAGTTCACACTCAGGATTTATCCCGCCCTCCTGCAGGGCTTTGGTGCTGACTAGGTTCATACACAGGAGATTCCCTTCGTCCAATATCTTCACTTACCAGATTCCTGACACAAATCCTTCCTTTATAGATTCTACTTCACAGATGAATGTAGAGAAAGCCACTGTTTCTTCCTGCTGCCTGGATGGTGAGGCCAACATCAAGGTCAAAGCAATCAGCCTGTGTGCAAGAGGGGTAGCTTGACCCTGAGATATGAGCTTGTGATCCTGTGACCTCACCTCCCCTCAGAACTGCAATTATCGTGTCACCTGTAGCAGCGCGGGCAGGAACAGGCTTGGGAGCTGGGATTATTTTTGAAAACAGTCTCCCAGTTGCTAATTACCAGGGACAATTATAAGTTTCTGGTTCATATGTCTAAGAGACTACTGGAGTGCGTTTGTGACAGATACTTACTTTTTCGTGATCCTTGGAGTCAGGCAGTGCTCACACGCAGGGAACAGGAAGTACTTAGGTTTGACACGTAAGAGACTGGCTGCAAGTATGTGTCTTGATGGAGGTTCTGCCTCACTGAGAAATTCTACATAAAACAGTTCCTTCCTCATTTCATATGCTGAGCTGAACCAGCAATTAAGGTAAAGGTAAAGAAATGGAATTGGTCCAAATATGACTGCTTCAAAAGATACACAGGTAAAAAGAAGGACATGATTCCAAGGATCTGCATTAGATGTCACTTCACTCATTTGCACAACTCAATACCAATGAATATGTAAACTTTTAGGAATATAAACTTTACTATTGACCCTCACTAGTGACAGGAAGCAGAACCAACTATTATCTTCAGAAAAAATAAAGAAGGTTCCTAAAAGTTCTTGAAAATAAAAGAACCAAGATCAGATAGTTTAAGAGGGAGATTCTACTATTCATGTAACTGCAGATAAGCTAATGCTACTTAATCAACTCAAAACCAACAAACGGGGAATTCCCTGCCGGTCCAGTGTTGAAGACTCAATGCTTTTACTTGCAGGTCAGGGCTTCAATCCCTGGTCAGGGAACTAAGATCCTGCAAGCCACTGGGTGTGGCCCCCCAAAAGAGAGCAACAAATGATCAACAGAATCCTCCACACATATTTTTGTGGAAAATTTTGAGTAAGGAACCATGATGGTTCTTTAAATTAAGAAACATATATTTATATGAAACTATTCTGTATATATAAAATGCTGAATTCCATTCTTACTGTTCCTACACACAAATCAACTCTTTGAACTAGGTTCATGATGGAATGACTGTAATTTCAACTCAGTTTCTACAGCAGTGAAGATGGCCAACCCAACCTACACAGAAACACCCACACACACAAACACACACATGCCAACTCACCTACACAAAGATGCAAGTAGGCATGTGTGCACACTCATACATTCAAACATGTATTTATATACATTAACATATAACATGTGCATACACAATCACTCTTCCTCTAGTAGTTTTAACTAAATCAATACACACTCAAAAGCATCAATACACACACTGAACACATCAAAACTGTCTTATATATTTATAGGGCAGCAGTGGAGAAATAGACATATAGAATAGACTTGCGGACATGGGGAGGGGGAGGAGAGGGTGAGACGTATGGAAAGAGCAACGTGGAAACTTACATTACCATATGTAAAAGAGAGAGCCAAAAGAAACTTGCTGTATGGCTAAGGAAACTCAAACAGGGGCTCTGTATCAACCTAGAAGGTTGGGATGGGGAGGGAGATGGGAGAGAGTTTCAAAGTGGAGGGGACATATGTATACCTATGGCTGATTCATGTTGAGGTTTGACAGAAAACAGCAAAATTCTGTGAACCAATTATCCTTCAATAAAAAATAAATTTAAAATTGTCATATGAAATTTATGAAAATTTCATATCATAAATATACACAGTCATAGGAACTCAGAATTACACTGTTTCATAAAATCACAATCATCATGCAAGTGTGTGTCTCAATAACATGATCTTAGGCAGAACAGCTGCATTTATAGACTTCTGACAGTCTGAAAATGGGACTCTTCCTACACATTCCAATCTTTCCAACGCTGTGAAAATCACAGGACAATATTTACTACAATCAGTTCAGTTCAGTTCAGTCACTCAGTTGTGTCCGACTCTTTGAGACCCCATGAATCACAGCACACCAGGCCTCCCAATCCATCATCCAACTTCCAGAGTTCACTCAGACTCCTTTCCATCGAGTCCGTGATGCCATCCAGCCATCTCATCCTCTGTCGTCCCTTTCTCCTCCTGCCCCCAATCCCTCCCAGCATCACGGTCTTTTCCAATGAGTCAACTCTTCGCACGAGGTGGCCAAAGTACTGGAGTTGCAGCTTCAGCATCATTCCCTCCAAAGAAATGCCAGGGTTGATCTCCTTCAGAATGGACTGGTTGGATCTCCTTGCAGTCCAAGGGCCTCTGAAGAGTTTTCTCCAACACCACAGTTCAAAAGCATCAATTCTTCGGCGCTCAGGTATCTTCACAGTCCAACTCTCACATCCACACATGACCACTGGAAAAGCCATAGCCTTGACTAGACGGACCTTTGTTGGCAAAGTAATGTCTATGATTTTCAATATGCTATCTAGGTTGGTCATAACTTTTTTCCAAGGAGTAAGCGTCTTTTAATTTCATGGCTGCAGTCACCATCTGCAGTGATTTTGGAGCCCCCATAAAATAAAGGCTGACACTGTTTCCACTGTTTCCCTATCTATTTCCCATGAAGTGATGGGACCAGATGCCATGATCTTCGTTTTCTGAATGTTGAGCTTTAAGCCAACATTTTCACTCTCCTCTTTCACTTTCATCAGAGGCCTTTTAGTTCTTCTTCACTTTCTGCCATAAGGGTGGTGTCATCTGCATATCTGAAGTTATTGATATTTCTCCCAGAAATCTTGATTCCATCTTGTGCTTCTTCCAGCCTATCGTTTCTCATGATGTACTCTGCATATAAGTTAAATAAGCAAGGTGACAATATACAGCCTTGACGTCCTCCTTTTCCTATTTGGAACCAGTCTGTTGTTCCATGTCCAGTTCTAACTGTTGCTTCCTGACCTGCATATAGGTTTCTCAAGAGGCAGGTCAGGTGGGCTGGTATTCCCATCTCTTTCAGAATTTTCCACAGCTTATTGTGATCCACACAGTCAAAGGCTTTGGCATAGTCAATAAAGCAGAAATAGATGTTTTTCTGGAAGTGTCTTGCTTTTTCCATGATCCAGCGGATGTTGGTAATTTGATCTCTGGTTCCTCTGCCTTTTCTAAAACCAGCTTTAACATCAGCAAGTTCACGGTCCATGTATTGCTGAAGCCTGGCTTGGAGAATTTTGAGCATTACTTTACTAGCATGTGAGATGAGGGCAATTGTGCGGTACTGTGAGCATTCTTTGGCATTGCCTTTCTTTGGGATTGGAATGAAAACTGACCTTTTCCAGTCCTGTGGCCACTGCTGAGTTTTCCAAATTTTCTGGCATGTTGAGTGCAGCACTTTCACAGCATCATCTTTCAGGATTTGAAATCGCTCCACTGGAATTCCATCACCTCCACTAGCTTTGTTCATAGTGATCCTTTCTAAGGCCCACTTGACTTCACATTCCAGGATGTCTGGCTCTAGGTGAGTGATCACACCATCGTGATTATCTTGATCGTGAAGATCTTTTTTTGTACAGTTCTGTGTATTCTTGCCACCTCTTCTTAATATCTTCTGCTTCTGTTAGATCCAGACCATTTCTGTCCTTTATCAAGCCCATCTTTGCATGAAATGTTCCCTTGGTATCTCTAATTTTCTTGAAGAGATCTCTAGTCTTTCCCATTCTGTTCTTTTCCTCTATTTCTTTGCACTGATCGCTGAGGAAGGCTTTCTTATCTCTCCTTGCTATTCTTTGGAACTCTGCATTCAGATGCTTACATCTTTCCTTTTCTCCTTTGCTTTCCGCTTCTCTGCTTTTCACAGCTATTTGTAAGCCTTCCCCAGACAGCCATTTTGCTTTTTTGCATTTCTTTTCCACGGGGATGGTCTTGATCCCTGTCTCCTGTACAATGTCACGAACCTCATTCCATAGTTCATCAGGCACTCTATCTATCAGATCTAGGCCCTTAAATCTATTTCTCACTTCCACTGTATAATCATAAGGGATTTGATTGAGGTCATACCTGAATGGTCTAGCAGTTTTCCCTGTTTTCTTCAATTTCAGTCTGAATTTGTTAATAAGGAGTCCATGATCTGAGCCACAGTCAGCTCCTGGTCTTGTTTTTGTTGACTGTATAGAGCTTCTCCATCTTTTGCTGCAGAGAATATAATCAGTCTGATTTCAGTGTTGACCATCTGGTGATGTCCAAGTGTAGAGTCTTCTCTTGTGTTGTTGGAAGTGGGTGTTTACTATGACCAGTGCATTGTTACACAGTACTGTGAATTTACTCAAGGTCACTGCATTGTACCCTTGAACTGCATGTTCTGTGTATTTTAACTCAATAATTTCTACCAGAAAACCTGATGGGATATACCCAGGCTGAAGAATTTCCCAGTGGAAAAACTGGGAAATTTTTGAGCACCAAAAATGAAAATTACAGTAATAATTTATCACTGCAAAGGAAAAGGAATTCTTGAATTCACAGTCAAAAGAGGAAAAACTCTTCATTAGAGAGGAATGGCAATTAATACCCTTATGAGATAGGAGAATGCAGATTTGAAATGATCATTGGAGGATTGCTTCACATGAAATATCTACAGTGGATGCTAGAATAATTTGGTCAAAGTATTTAAGCTGTTCAGACAACTTTAAGGTTTCACCCCAAGGATTATTTATCAATTACACTGGAGAAAATTCACCTCAAAAAGGAGTAAATCTACTATGCAATCATGACTAAATAATCAAACTCAACACCAATAAAAGAAAATATCCCTAATCTGTACCTCTGAGGTGATGCAAAAGACATTTCCATAGTCTTCTGGGTGAAACAGTTCTGCTCAAATGTTAAACCTGAGTCTCAAAATGAGGCATAGGATCAGAGAAATCTACAGTGAAGTATGTTTTGCAAAACAGTGAGTGTGTATTCTTCAAAAATGTATCACTGAAGGAAAAAAAAATAAGAGCCACAAGTGTTCTAAATTAAAGAAACGAAAGAATCAAGACAATGGAATGCAATTCTCATATCATGACTAGATCCTAGATTTATGGAAGTAGATAGAAAAGACATCATTGTCTTGCAGGGAGAAATCTGTGTATGGACTTGCTATTCAATGATACTGTTACATTAGCACTTATTTGTTAGCAAGATGCTAGTATTGATTGATATATAAGATGCCTCTATTGTGTTAGAGAATGACCTTGAAAGAAGAAAGTAAATATTCAGCTATCAAGGGCAAACTATCAAAAGGTATACAATTTATTCTCACATGAAACAACAAGCACATAAACAGATGAAAAAGAATTTGTGATAAAACAGCAATGTTTGCAAAGAAAATAGTAATGTTTGGTAAATCTAGATAAAAAGTATGCTGTACGTTCAGGGTTTTGCAGGTCTATATTTCCTGCTGCATTTTTACATTTCCATATGTTTAAATTTTTCAAAATAAAAAGTGATCATTAAGTGAAAGGTGGGAGTATGTGCAGAAAGCAAAAAACAACTAAAAAGCCTCTTGATGAAAGTGAAAGAGGAAAATGAAAAAGTTGGTTTAAAACTCACCATTCAGAAAAATAAGAACATGGCATCCGGTCCCATCACTTCATGGCAAATAGCTAGGGAAACAGTGGAAACAGTGACAGAGTTTATTTTGGGGGGCTCCAAAATCACTGCAGATGGTGACTGCAGCCATGAAATTAAAAGATGCTTGCTCCTTGGAAGAAAAGTTATGACCAACCTAGACAGCATATTGAAAAGCAGAGACATTACTTTGACAACAAAGGTCCGTCTAGTCACAGCTATTGTTTTTCCAGTAGTCATGTATGGATGTGAGAGGTGGACTATAAAGAAAGCTGAGCACCAAAGAATTTATGCTTTTGAACTGTGGTGTTGCAGAAGACTCTTGAGAGTCCCTTGGACTGCAAGAAGAACCAATGAGTCCATCCTAAAGGAAATCAGTCCTGAAAATTCATTGGAAGGACTGATGCTGAAGCTGAAACTCCAATACTTTGGCCACATGATGAGAAGAGCTGACTCATTAGAAAAGACCCTGATGCTAGGAAAGACTGAAGGCGGGAGGAGAAGGGGAGAACAGAGGATGAGATGGTTCGATAGCATCACAGACTCAATGGACGTGAGATTGAGTAAACTCCAGGAGTTGGTGATGGACAGGGAGGCCTGGTGTGCTGCAGTCCATGGGGTCACAAAGAGTTGGACACGACTAAGCAACTGAACTGAACTGGGAGTATGTTGATACACTGATGCTGGGATATTATTACATTTTACAGCCAGGTGTAAGAGCAGTTTGGCAATTATGCACCCACAGTGAGACTGTGCAGTCGTGGCAGTGAAGCAGTCCCATCCCTCAGAACCACTGAGATAGTCCATGTGTGCACAAGGCAACATGGCCAATGAGCCACATCCCATGATGCGACAGCTGACATTTGACTCTTTAAATGTATAAACAGGGCGTAGAGGTCTCATTAATAATCTCTACTGAAAAAAAGAGAAACTTCCTACACTATTCATGTGGATGTAAACTGGGGCAGCCACTGCAAAAAACAGTATAGACAAGCCTTACAAAACCAAAACACAGACTTACTATATGATCTAGCAATTCCACACCTGGGTATATATATTTTTAAAAAGACAACACACACTAATTCAAAAAGTAACATGCGCCCCACTGTTCACAGCAGCATTTTTTATAATAACCAAAATAAGGACTCAGACTGAGTTACTAACAGATGAATGGATAAAGAAGAGGTGGTGTATACACAATGGAATACTGCTCAGCCATTAAAGAGACTGAACTTTTGCCACTGTAACAATGTGGATGGACTTAGAAATTACTGTGCTTAAGAATTATTAAGTTTTTAAGTCACAGAAAAGCCAATATTATATGATATTACTGTTATGTGTAATCTAAAAACTGGAACAAACTAGTGAATATAATAAAAAAAGAGATTCATAGATATGGAAAATGAAGTAGTGGTTACCAGTGGGTAGAGGAAAGAGGGTAAGGGCAACAGGGGAATATGGGATTAAGAGATGCATGGTGGTACATATACACAATGGAGTATTACTCAGCCATTAAAAAGAATAAATTTGAATCAGTTCTAATGAGATGGATGAAACTGGAGCCGATTATACAGAGTGAAGTAAGCCAGAAAGAAAAACACCAATAAAGTATACTGACACATATATATGGAATTTAGAAAGATGGTAATGATGACCCTGTATGCAAGACAGCAAAAGAGACACAGATGTATAGAACAGACTTTTGGACTCTGAGGGAGAGGGAGAGGGTGGGATGATTAGGGAGAATGGCATTGAAACATGTATACTATCATGTAAGAAACGAATCGCCAGTCTATGTTCAATACAGGATACAGGATGCTTGGGGCTGGTGCATGGGGATGATCCAGAGAGATGATATGGGGTGGGAGGTGGGAGGGGGATTCAGGATTGGGAGCTCGTATACACTCGTGGTGGATTCATGTCAATGTATGGCAAAACCAATAGAGTATTATAAAGTAAAATTAAGTAAAAATAAAATATAAAAAAAAGAAAGAAAGGAAAAAAAAAGAGAGAGAGAGATGCATGGTTTTTCCTGTGGTCATGTATGGATGTGAGAGTTGGCCTGTTTAGAAAGCTGAGCGCTGAAGAATTGGTGCTTTTGAACTCTGGTGTTGGAGAAGACTCTTGGGAGTCCCTTGGACTGCAAGGAGATCCAACCAGTCCATTCTGAAGGAGATCAGCCCTGGCATTTCTTGGGAAGGAATGATGCTAAAGCTGAAACTCCAGTACTTCGGCCACCTCATGCGAAGAGTTGACTCATTGAAAAAGACTCTGATGCTGGGAGGGATTGGGGGCAGGAGGAAAGGGGGATAACAGAGGATGAGATGGCTGGATGGCATCACTGACTCAATGGACGTGAATCTGAGTGAACTCCGGGAGCTGGTGATGGACAGGGAGGCCTGGCTTGCTGTAATCCGTGGGGCCGCAAAGATTTGGACACGACTGAGCGACTGAACTGAACTGAGGATATATTGTACAGCACAGGAACCATAGCTGATATATTATATTAACTATAAATGGAATATAAATTAAAAAATTGTGAACGTCAATGTTTTACCCAAACATACTATAAATCAACTATATTTCAATTTTTAAAATTAACTAAAAATATTAAAGTTGAAACAAAATTTAAAAATGAATAAATAAATAAATTCTTCTCTGGAGCATTCTGGAAAACATAAAGATGAAATACAGTGAATAGATTATTGTCTCAATGTTCTCATCAAGGTGGAGTAATAGTATTAGGTAAAATGACACTGCGATTCACTTTAAATGTATCTTACTTTCTAGGTTAATGCTAACACAAAATATATACACAAGTTTCAAAGAAAAGATTACAAAGTAGAATTATATTTTAAAACTAATGGAAAAGAAGTTAATACAGATAAAACAAGAAAATAAAATCTATTGATAGACAGTTGTATCTATTATATTAAATGTAAGTAGATGAATTTCTTACTCAAAATTTTATTACTATACACAATAAACTGTGGGAAATTCTGAAAGAGATGGGAATACCAGACCACCTAACCAGCCTCTTGAGAAATCTGTATGCAGGTCAGGAAGCAACAGTTAGAACTGGACATGGAACAACAGACTGGTTCCAAATAGGAAAAGGAGTACGTCAAGGCTGTATATTGTCACCCTGCTTATTTAACTTATATGCAGAGTACATCATGAGAAATGCTGGACTGGAAGAAACACAGCTGGGATCAAGATTGCCGGGAGAAATATCGATAACCTCAGATATGCAGATAACACCACCCTTATGGCAGAAAGTGAAGAGGAACTAAAAAGCCTCTTGATGAAAGCGAAAGAGGAGAGCGAAAAAGTTGGCTTAAAGCTCAACATTCAGAAAACGAAGATCATGGCATCCGGTCCCATCACTTCATGGGAAATAGACGGGGAAAAAGTGGAAACGGTGTCAGACTTTATTTTGGGGGGCTCCAAAATCACTGCAGATGGTGACTGCAGCCATGAAATTAAAAGACGCTTACTCCTTGGAAGAAAATTTATGACCAACCTAGATAGCTTATTCAAAAGCTGAGACATTACTTTGCCGACTAAGGTTCGTCTAGTCAAGGCTATGGTTTTTCCAGTGGTCATGTATGGATGTGAGAGTTGGACTGTGAAGAAGGCTGAGCGCCGAAGAATTGATGCATTTGAACTGTGGTGTTGGAGAAGACTCTTCAGAGGCCCTTGGACTGCAAGGAGATCCAACCAGTCCATTCTGAAGGAGATCAACCCTGGGATTTCTTTGGAAGAAATGATGCTAAAGCTGAAACTCCAATACTTTGGCCACCTCATGCAAAGAGTTGACTCATTGGCAAAGACTCTGATGCTGGGAGGGATTGGGGGCAGGAGGAGAAAGGGACGACCGAGGATGAGATGGCTGGATGGCATCAAGGACTCGATGGATGTGAGTCTGAGTGAACTCTGGGAGATGGTGATGAACAGGGAGACCTGGCGTGCTGTGATTCATGGGGTCGCAAAGAGTCGGACATGACTGAGCGACTGAACTGAACTGAACTGATATTCAATAAATGGTTTTTCAAGAGATATGGTCAAATAATAGGACTAAGGTAGAAAAATGATAAATGCACTTTATGGAATTAAAAAAAATTTGCATGGCAATAATTTTTTCAGATAAAATGTACTTTAAGATTTATAACTGGCCAATATCACTGATGAACATAGATGCAAAAATCCTTAACAAAATTCTAGCAAACAGAATCCAACCACAAATTAAAAAGATCATACACCATGACCAAGTGGGCTTTATCCCAGGGATACAAGGATTCATCAATATCTGTAAATCGATCAATGTAATACACAGCATTAACTAATTGAAAAATAAAAGCCATATGATTATCTCAACAGATGCAGAGAAAGCCTTTGACAAAATTCAACATCCATTTATGATAAAAACTCTCCAGAAAGTGGGAATAGAAGGAACATACCTCAACATAATAAAAGCTATATATGACAAACCCACAGCAAACATTATCCTCAATGGTGAAAAATTGAAAGCATTTCCCCTAAAGTCAGGAACAAGACAAGGGTGCCCACTTTCACTGCTAATATTCAACATAGTTCTGGAAGTTTTGGCCACAGCAATCAGAGCAGAAAAAGAAATAAAAAGAATCCAAATTGGAAAAGAAGAAGTAAAACTCTCACTGTTTTGATGACATGATCCTCTACATAGAAAACCCTAAAGACTCCACCAGAAAATTACTAGAGCTAATCAATGAATATAGTAAAGTTTTGGGATATAAAATCAACACACAGAAATCCCTTGCATTCCTATACACTAATAATGAGAAAGTAGAAAAAGAAATTAAGGAAACAATTCCATTCACCATTGCAATGAAAAGAATAAAATACTTAGGAATATATCTACCTAAAGGAACTAAAGACCTATATATAGAAAACCATAAAACACTGATAAAAAAAAATCAAAGAGGACACTAATAGATGATGAAATATACCATATTCATGGACCAGAAGAATCAATATAGTGAAAATAAGTATACTACCCAAAGCAATCTACAGATTCAATGCAATCCCTATCAGGCTACCAGCGGTATTTTTCACAGAGCTAGAACAAATAATTTCACAATTTGCATGGAAATACAAAAAACCTCGAATAGCCAAAGCAATTTTGAGAAAGAAGAATGGAACTGGAGGAATCAACTTGCCTGACTTCAGGCTCTACTACAAAGCCACAGTCATCAAGACAGTATGGTACTGGCTCAAAGACAGGAGTATAGATCAATGGAACAAAATAGAAAGCCCAGAGATAAATTCACACACCTATGGACACCTTATCTTTGGCAAAGGAGGCAAGAATATACAATGGATTAAAGACAGTCTCTTTAACAAGTGGTGCTGGGAAAACTGGTCAACCACTTGTAAAAGAATGAAACTAGAACACTTTCTAACACCATACACTAAAATAAACTCAAAATGGATTAAAGATCTAAACATAAGACCAGAAACTATAAAACTCCTAGAGGAGAACATAGGCAAAACACTCTCCGACATAAATCACAGCAAGATCCTCTATGATCCACCTCCCAGAATACTGGAAATAAAAGCAAAAATAAACAAATGGGATCTAATTAAAATTAAAAGCTTCTGTGCAACAAAGGAAACTATAAGCAAGGTGAAGTGGGAGAAAATAATAGCAAATGAAGCAACTGACAAACAACTAATCTCAAAAATATACAAGCCACTCCTGCAGCTCAATTCCAGAAAAATAAATGACCTATTCAAAAAATGGGCCAAAGAACTAAACAGACATTTCCCCAAAGAAGTCATAAGGATGGCTAACAAACACATGAAAAGATGCTCAACATCACTCATTATCAGAGAAATGCAAATCAAAACCACAATGAGGTACCATTTCACACCAGTCAGAATGGCTCCAATCCAAACTAGTACAGCCACTATGGAGTACAGTGTGGAGATTACTTAAAAAACTGGAAATTGAACTATCTTATGACCCAGCAATCCCACTGCTGGACATACACAATGAGGAAACCAGAATTGAAAGAGACACATGTACCCCAATGTTCATCGCAGCACTGTTTATAATAGCCAGGACATGGAAGCAACCTAGATGTCCATCAGCAGATGAATGGATAAGAAAGCTGTGGAACATATGCACAATGGAGTACTACTCAGCCATTAAAAAGAATACATTTGAGACAGTTCTAATGAGGTGGATGAAACTGGAGCCGATTATACAGAGTGAAGTAAGCCAGAAAGAAAAACACCAATACAGTATACTAACACATATATATGGAATTTAGAAAGATGGTAATGATAACCCTGTATGCGAGATAGCAAAAGAGACACAAATGTACAGAACAGACTTTTGAACCCTGCAGGAGAGGGAGAGGTTGGGATGATTAGGGAGAATAGCATTGAAACATGTATACTATCATGTAAGAAATGAATCGCCAGTCTAGGTTCAACACAGGATACAGGATACAGGATTCTTGGGGCTGGTGCACTGGGATGACCCAGAAAGATGATATGGTGCCTGGATCCAGCATGGGGAACCCAGCCCATGGCAAAGGTCATGAAGAAGGGGCCTGACATGCAAATACAGGATCAGGCCTCGTGGCCCCCCCCACTCCCAGAACTTCTCGAGCATCTACCCCAAAACCAGAATCTGTCTGTCTTATTATTTCATGACTTTCACCAACTCCTCTGACATTAACAGGGGGCTATCCCCAACCACCTTTCTCTGGAAAAAGTTAAATTAGAACTCCAGTTAATAGTCTCCTGCATATAAAAGGAGTGTCTCAGCTCAAACCCCTCTGATGGCTCTCTAACTTGCCTGACAGGTTTACCTGGACTTTTACAACTATGCATGTGATTGTTTACAGCCCCCCAACTGTGAGAGGCATGGGTAGCCTAAAACATAGAGCCTTTCAAAGCATTAAAAGCTATTAGAATGGTGCTGGTATAAGATTTCACTGTTGAGCCAATGCTTGCTGCCAAGTTCCCTTAGCTCTTATCCACTGTGCACCTGGGAGTGCATTAGTTAACATAGTTAGAATGTAAGAAAAACAAGTGTAGCCTTGAAACTAACCACATCAGACCTTTGAGCTAATTGGTTCTTTCTTTGTTGTAACTCGCTGCACCTTTGCTTCGTGAAAATGTAACTCTGTTTGATACTTTCTGAGGCTAATATAGACTAGAAATATAAAGAAAAAAACACTTCAAGGGAAAATAAGTTTTCTGGTTGAGCAGCGTTTATCAAGAGGGTCATAAAATGCCTACAGGCCTCCAAGGCCAGAAGATAATATACTCAACATCGTTTGTGGGAAAGGTATGCAGAAAAAAGCCTGGCCTCAATAAGGGTCAGGGCGGCTGACTCTGCATGACTTTGTATTATCCATTGATCTATATGTACAACTAAAAGTATAAAAGTTTTTCTGGAAAATAAGAGATGAACCAGTTTCTCGGAAATCTGGCTCCCCCTGTGTCAATTCTCTCTCTCTCTTTCTCCCTCTCTCTCCTTCTCCTTTTCAGGCTGAATTCCCGTCTGGAACACAAAAGCTCACCATGTCTACTAATTTTGCCTGGGCTTCTAAGACCCAAACGGGGAGGTGCTTTGCATCTCCGCTCCTTCAGGAGACTGGGAGGGTGCCTGTGGCCTAACGTAGATGGCGCAAATCTCTTGTCTCGAGACTTTATTGGCTTCTTGTGTAAATCAATGAATCTCAGCCCCTTTTTCTCTACTACACTATTATCTTCTAATCTCTCTTTATATCTCTAAATAAGTAAGTCTCTCCTCACCAACGCCATCTCCACTTCAAATTACCCTGGATCCACCGGGGCTGGACCTCGACAATGTGGGGAGGGTGGTGGGAGGGGGGTTCAGGATTGAGAACTCATGTACACCCATGGCAGATTCATGTCAATGTATGGCAAAACCAATACAGTATTTTAAAGTAAATAAATAAATAAAGCACAAATTTAAAAAAAGATTTATAACTATTGTAGTTACTGCTATTTTAAATTTTTATTAAATACAACTTTCCAATATGTTATTGATAAATACCAAACATGACTGACTTTATACATATATAGGCATATATACATAGACACACAAATATACACAAAGATCACAAGCAGACATATATACACATTCTATAGTTAGGTATGTTTGTATATTCTTCTTCTTTTATGTGATCTGAAAGTGAAAGTGAAGTCGCTCAGTCGTGTCCGACTCTGCGACCATATGGACTGTAGCCTACCAGGCTCTTCTGTCCATGGGATTTTCCAGGCAATAGTACTGGAGTGGATTGCCATTTCCTTCTCCAGGGGATCTTCTCAAACCAGGGATTGAACCCGAGTCTCCCGCATTGTAGACAGATGTTTTACTGTCTGAGCCATCTAGTTTGTGGTAAATCATTAAATGTCTCATGAGCAGTATTTTTCTGTGGGGTGCAAGATGTCCATTCACCCAAAATAATTATTTTGTTTTCCAAACTGCTGAATTCTCAATACTTTCATTGGTTTCAGAATGTCAATACAGGGAAAACCACAGACAAATCTGTCCTATACCTGAGGCAATATGCACTTTGCTCCATGAAAACTGAGGAGCAACAAACTCAACATACCCAAAATGGAGCCATGTCTTTCCCTTTCAATTGGCTCTTCCTCTGTTGTTCTGAATTTAATGGAAGTCTCCACCACAAACTAATTTCATGACTTTGGAGACATGAGTGTGCACCTGAAAACCTCTTTCTCCCCAAAATGTCCAAGTCACCTTCACAAAAGAGAAAATTCTGCCTTCTACACATCCCAGTTCAGTTCAGTTCAGTCACTCAGTCGTGTCTGACTCTTTGCGACCCCATGAATCGCAGCACGCCAGGCCTCCCTGTCCAGCACCATCTCCCGGAATTCACTCAAACTCACATCTATCGAGTCCTTGATGCCATCCAGCCATCTCATCCTCTGTCGTCCCTTTCTCCTCCTGCCCCCAATCCCTCCCAGCACCACAGTCTTTTCCAATAAGTCAGCTCTTCGCATGAGGTGGCCAAAGTACTGGAGTTTCAGCTTTAGCATCATTCCTTCCAAAGAACACCCAGGATTGATCTCCTTTAGAATGAACTGGTTGGATCTCCTTGCAGTCCAAGGGACCCTCAAGAGTCTTCTCCAACACCACAGTTCAAAAGCATCAATTCTTCAGCACTCAGCCTTCTTCACAGTCCAACTCTCGCATCCATACATGACCACTGGAAAAGCCATAGCCTTGACCAGACGGACCTTTGTTGGCAAAGTAATGTCTCTGTTTTTCAATATGCTATCTAGGTTGGTCATAACTTTTCTTCCAAGGAGTAAGCATCTTTTAATATCATCGCTGCAGTCACCATCTGCAGTGATTTGGGAGCCCCAAAAAATAAAGTCTGGCACTGTTTCCACTGTTTCCCCATCTATTTCCCCATGAAGTGATGGGACCAGATGCCATGATCTTCGTTTTCTGAATGTTGAGCTTCAAGCCAACTTCTTCACTCTCCTCTTTCATTCTCATCAAGAGGCGTTTTAGTTCCTCTTCACTTTCTGCCGTAAGAGTAGTGTCATCTGCATATCTGAGGTTATTGATATTTCTCCCAGCAATCTTCATTCCAGCTTGTGCTTCTTCCAGCCCAGCGTTTCTCATGATGTACTCTGCATATAAGTTAAATAAGCAAGGTGACAATATACAGCCTTGACGTACTCATTTTCTTATTTGGAACCAGTTTGTTGTTCCATGTCCAGTTCTAACTGTTGCTTCCTGATCTGCATATAGGTTTCTCAAGAGGGAGGTCAGGTGGTCTGGTATTCCCATCTCTTTCAGAATTTTCCACAGTTTCTTGTGATCCACACAGTCAAAGGCTTTGGCGTAGTCAATAAAGCAGAAATAGATGTTTTTCTGGAACTCTCTTGCTTTTTCAATGATCCAGCAGATGCTGGCAATTTGATCTCTGGTTCCTCTGCCTTTTCTAAGACCAGCTTGAACATCTGGAAGTTCTACACATCCCAGTCCCATGCAAGTCACATCTTTTTCAACTGTCACTACCACATGATGTTGTTTAAACACATGGTAAAAAGTAATTTTACGCTCTAATTTGCACCACTTCAGTTCAATCTGGCCATTTATGCCTAAAATATTCAAACATGTTCACCTCCTCACAAAATATCGTATTTGAAATAAATGTTTTCTCAAGGTATAATGGACAAAACTCAAGACTGGCTGCCAAAAATTTTATATAAGGACTAAATTTCCCCTTCAACACTATTGTTTTCAGTATCAGTAATGACCTTTCTTTCAGACACTATTCAATTCTCACATACCTTGTCTTGATATTCCGTGCCTACCTCATTTCTAGGAAATTTTACAGTGATATATTTAAGTAACACAGCTGCACACTTCTTCATAACATCCAGGTTGTTTGAGGACCCAGTGTTTATTATTGTATCTATTCTAAACCCCTCTGCTGCAAGCATTAGTAGACCATCTATTAAATAAGTATTTTCACAATAATTACATAATACTTCATTACAATTACTATCATAACTGTGTCTAATTTGAAATTCTTCAACTTGAATTGGGGGAGGGCTGAGTATGGGAATATCTGATATTATACTCAAGGCAGACAGAAATGTAAGTGCCTTGGGCCCCCAATATTGGGACTTGCATGTGAACTGAAGACAGTCTTGTGGAGTCAATTAGTTAGTGTCAGAGTTGAAGTGAGTTATAGGACACCCAGCTGGTTTCCAGAGAGTTGAACAATCTCTTTGCAGACTGGAGAAAACCCACTCTTATCTGGTGTCACAATTGTTGGGAATAAACACAAGTCACTAAAAACAGTGATAGGAAAGGAACACAACAAAACATACTGTGATAGTTACAAAGATGACTTGCAAAATGGAGCCAGAAGGTGAAAAGGATGGAAAGTACATTATAGTGACACAGAAAGGTAGGTAACACCTCAACAAGCTTTGGAGGAATTATTCCATTCCTCCCATAAAATACACTGAATATACTTTACATGCTGAGTCGAGCACTTGATCTGCTGGCAATGGACAGAACTCCATGAACAAGGCACACAACCCTTGTGCAGTTTATATTTTGTGGGCAAAGAGAAAGTATAGTAATGGAAAATAACCACCTAGAAGACAAGATAGGAAGAACTTCTCTGATATTAATTACAGTAATATTTTTTTGGATATGTCACCTAAAGGAAAAGGAACAAAAGCAATGATAAATAAATCGGACACCTATTTAATTTTAAGGGGCTTTCCTGTTAGCTCAGTGGTAAAGAATCTACCTGGAAAAAAATTTAAAAATATGCCTTCCATGCAGGAGAAGCAAGTTCAATCCCTGGGTCTGGAAGATCCCCTGGAGAAGGAAATGGTACTCCACTCCAGTATTCCTGTTGCCTGGGAAATCCAATGAACAGAGGAGCCAGAATAACAACAATTAAACTTAAAGGCCATTTCACAGCAAAGGAAACCACTGAAAAATGAGAAGACAACCAATGGAATGGAAATAAATACCTGCAAACGATATGATATCCAAAAGACATGAACAGCTCATATAACTCAATATTAAAAAACAAACAACCCCTCTGAAAAAATACGTGGAAGGCCTAAATAGATATTTTTCCAAAGACATACAAATGCATAGCAAGCACATAAAAAGATACTAAACACAGCTAGTCATCAAAAATGCAAGTCAAACAAAAGTGAGATATTACCTCATAGCTGTCCGAATGGCTATCAACAGATATGTTGGCCAGTTTTTACAAGAAAAGAAAACCCTTGTGCATTGTGGTGGGAAATGCAAATTGGTGTAGCCGCTATGGAAAACAGTATGGAAGCTCCTCAAAAACACTCTAAATAGAATTACCATATGATCCAGCAATTCCACACCTGACTCTACATTAAGAAACTACTTCAAAAAGTAACCTGTAGGACTCTATGGCTGGTCTAGTGGTTAAGTCTTGGTGTTGCCACTGCAGAATGGGCATGAGTTTGATTCTTGGTCAGGGAAGTTCCACGTGCAGTGTGGTGCAGGGAAAAAAAAGGCACCATGCACCTCAATGTTGAAAGTGGCATTTTTAAAATCACTAACCAAGATATGGACACAAATTGAGTTACCAACAGATGAATGGGTAAAGAAGAGGTGATATATACACAACAGAATACTGTTCAGCTATTAAAGACAATGGAATTTGGCCATTGAAACCACATGGATAGGCCTAGAGGATATAATGCTTAAAGAGATAAATCAAACAGAAAAATAAATACTATACGATATTTGCTTCACTGAGGAATCTAAAAATAGAATAAACTAAAGAAAGTAACAAAGAAGAAATAGATTGGTAAATATAGAAAAACATCTAGTGGTTACAGTGGAGAAGGGGAAGGGGGTAAGGGCAAGAAAAGGTAAGGGATTAAGAGATGCAAACTACTATGCATCAAATAAATCAGATATGAAGACATATGGCACAATACAGGAAACATAGCCAATCAATACATGAAGCAGAGCCTTTAAAAACTGTGAATGACTATTCTGTATTCATCAAACATATAATACTGTAAATCAACTATATTTCAATCTTAGTTAACATGAAAAAAATGTTTAAGTTCAAATAAAGGTAAATTAAAAATTAAGAAAAAAGTAAATAAAATCCTCTTCGAAGCCTTCTGAAAAGAAATATGAGAAAGAGTGGATAGATTATTATCTCAATGTCCTGATAGTATCAGATAAAATGACATTGTGATTAACTTTGATTTTTTACTTTTATTTCATTTTTATAATTTTTACTGGAGTATAGTTGATTTACAATGTTGTGTTAGTTTCACATTATAGCAAAGTGAGTTAGCTATACATATACATATATCCTAGCTTTTAAATGTATATAAATTTCTAAATGAAAGCCAACACATAATAAGTACACAGATTTCAAAGAAAACAATTGTAAGGTCGAATTATATTTGAAAATTAATGAATGAAATTGACATAGGTAAAATAAAAAATAAACTATTGATACACAAATGAATAAATTATTATATTAAACAAGTAGACTAATTTATTAATTGAAAATTTGTTATTGTATTCATCTAATTTTTTAGGTGATATGGAAAAATAGTATTAAAGTAGGAAAATAAAAATACACTATAAGGAATTCAAGCAGATATATATACATATTTGTAGGTATGTGTGTGACTGTATTTTCTTCTTGCTGCTTTGTGATCTAGTTTGTGGAAAATGTTTAAGTGTCTCATGTGAGTTAAAGATGGTGGTTTCTCTTTGGGGTACAAAGTTCAATCTATACAGACCCATTAGGTCAAAATAGTTATTTTATTTTTAAGCTGTTGAATTCTCAATACTCTTACTGGCTTCAGAATGTCGATACAAAGAAAGCCTCCATCACCTCCAATAGCTTTGATTGAAGTGATATTTCCTAAGACCCACAACTTCACACTCCAAGATGTCTGGCTCTAGATGAGCAATCACACCATCGTGGTTATCTAGGTCATTAAGATCTTTTATGTTTTGCTACAAATAAAGCTAGTGGAAGTGATGCAATTCCGTTGAGCTATTTCAAATCCTAGAAGATGAGGCTGTTAAAGTGCTGCACTCAATATGCCAGCAAATATGGGAAACTCAGCAGTGGCCACAGGACTGGAAAAGGTCAGTTTTCATTCCGATCTCAAAGAAGGGCAATGTCAAAGAATCTTTAAACTACTACACAATTGCACTCATTTCACATCCTAGCAAATTAATGCTCAAAATTCTTCAAGACACACTTCAACTGTAAGTGAACCAAGAAATTCCAGATTTTCAAGCTGGATTTAGAAAAGGCAGAGGAACCAGACATGAAATTGCCAACTTTCTCTGAATCAAAAAAAAGCAAGAGAATCCCAGAAAAACATCTCCTTCTCCTTCATGACTACACTAAAGCCTTTGACAGTGTGGTAAATTCAAAACAAACTCTGGAAAATTCTTTAAGGAGATGGGACTACCAGACCACTTAACCTGCCTCCTGAGAAACCTGTATGGAGATCAAGAAGCAACAGCTAGAACTGGACATGGAAAAATGGACTGGTCCAAAATTGGGAAAGGAGTACGTCAAGGCTGTGTATTGTCAGTCTGCTTATTTGCTTACATGCAGAGTACATCATGCAAAATGCTGGGCTGGATGAAGCAAAAGCTGGAATCAAGATTGCTGGGAGAAATATCGATAAACTCAGATATGCAGATGACATCATCTTTATGGCTGAAACCAAAGAGGAATCAAAGAGCCTCTTGATGAAGGTAAAAGAGGAGAGTGAAAAATCTGGATTAAAACTCAACATTCAAAAAAATGAAGATCATGGCATCCAGTCCCATCATTTCATGGCAAATAGACGGGGAAACAATGGAAACAATGACAGACTTTATTTTCTTGGGCTCCAAAATCACTGAAGATGGTGACTGCAGCCATAGAATTAAAAGACACTTGACCCTTGGAAGAAAACTATGACCAACCTAGACAGCATATTAAAAAGCAGACACATTACTTTCCCAACAAAGGTCTGTACAGACCAAGCTATGGTTTTTCCAGTAGTCATTTATGGATGTGAGAGTTGAACCACCACGAAGGCTGAACACTGAAGAATTGATGGTTTTGAGCTGTGGTGTTGGAGAAGACTGTTGAGGGTCCCTTGGACTGCAAAGATATCAAACCAGTCAATTCCAAAGGAAATAAATCCTGAATATTCATTCAGTCGCTCAGTTGTGTCCGACTCTTTGTGACCCCATGAATTGCAGCACGCCAGGCCTCCCTGTCCATCACCAACTCCTAGAGTTTACTCAAACTCATGTCCATTGAGTCTGTGATGCCATCCAGCCATCTCATCCTCTGTCATCCCCTTCTCCTCCTGCCCTCAATCTTTCCCAGCATCAGCGTCTTTTCCAATGAGTCAGTTCTTCGCATCAGGTGGCCAAAGTATTGCAGTTTCAGCTTCAACATCAGTCCTTCCAATGAACACCCAGGACTGATCTCCTTTAGGATGGACTGGTTAGATCTTCTTGCAGTCCAAGGGACTCTCAAGAGCCTTCTCCAACACCACAGTTCAAAAGCATCAATTCTTCGGTGCTCAGCTTTCTTTATAGTCCAACTCTCACATCCATACGTTACTACTGGTAAAACCACAGCCTTGACTAGACAGACCTTTGTTGACAAAGTAATGTCTCTGCTTTTTAATATGCTGTCTAGGTTGGTCATAACTTTCCTTCCAAGGAGTAAGCGCCTTTTAATTTCATGGCTCAATCAACATCTGCAGTGATTTTGGAGCCCAAAAAAATAAAGTCAGCCACTGTTTCCATTATTTCCCCATCTATTTGCCATGAAGTGATGGGACCACATGAATATTCATTAGCAAGGCTTATACTGAAGCTGAAGCTTCAATACTTTCACCACGTGATATGGAAACCTGACTTATTAGACAAGACCCTGATACAGGAAAGATTGATGACAGGGCAAGAAGGGGACAATAGATGATAATATGGTTGGATGGCATCACTGACTCAATGGACATGAGTTTAAGCAATGTCCTAGAGGTGGTGAAGGACAGGGAAGCCTACAGGATTGCAGTCCATGGGGTGGCATTCAGACTTGACAGAGGGACTGAACAATAACAGTAAGGCAATACTCACTCTGCACCTTGAAAATTGAGGAGCCACAAACTCCACATGCACAGGATGGATCCCTTTCCCTTTCAAATGGTTCTTCCTCCAGTGCTCTGAATTTAATGGAAGTCTCCACTACAAAGTAATTTCATAGCTTTGGATATGTGAGTATGCACCTGAAAACCTCTACTTACCAATATGGTCATCTTCACAAAAGAAAGAAAATTCTGCCTTCTACAGATCCAAGTTCCATGCAATTCTCAACTTTTTCAATTATCACAATCACATGATTTTTTAAAATATGGTAAAATATAATTTTATGCTTTCCTGTACACCACTTCACTTCAATCTTGCCATTTCTACTTGAAAATCCTTAAACACACTCATCTCCCCACAAAACACTGTATTTCATCTAAACAATTGTTGTCATTCTAAGGATAAAATTGACAAAACTAATGACTCCCTTCAAAAATCTTTATTCAAGGACTGAAATTCCCTTCTCCATTGTCTTCAGATTCAGTAATGACCTGCCACATGCTCTTCCATTTCCACCCACATTTTCCTAATATTCCATGCCTACTCCATTTCTAGCAAATTTACATTGATACATTTAAGTTACACCCTTCTACATGTGTCTATAAGAAGCAGACTGTTTGAGGACCTGGTGTTTATTATTACATAAATTCTCAACTCTTCAATTGCAAGCACTAGTAGAACATCCATTACAGAAGTATTTACATGATAATTGTATCATACTTCCTTGCAATTACTATCACAACATTGTTTAGTTTGAAGAAGATGCTCACCACATCCTGTTTACCATCCTCTGATAAACCACTCACATTTTACCTAGGACTCTGAGGGATTGAGTGAATAAGCCAATGAATATAGTGCAAATACATACCATTTACACCTTTCTCTTAAGAGTAGGGGAGTTTGCATTCCTTTCCCCAGCAAAACAGAGCCTGGATACTCTGGAGTCACGACTCATAAGCAGAAAGGGACTGATAGCTGGGAAACATGAAATGACTACTGCAGACATGGTCGAAATGAACAAACCAGCATTGTTGGAAATACCCAAAATAATATAAGAGATGGAGGAAAGTGTATTAAAACTAATAAAAATGCCCATCAGGAGAAGGATGGTTTTAGTGGCTCTGGACTCAGCAGAGGATATGGAGGAGCCATTGATTCTATGAACATTTTGGACTCTTTGCTTGTGCCTGTACAGAGTGAAAACTGTGGAGCCACTGGCCAAGATCATGACCACAAAAGAAAAGACAACAGGCATGGACATCATTGCTGCATATGTTTCTCCATAACGATCATTAGGAACAGCAGAACAATGTTGGAAACTTTTTCTATTTGTGATGCTTTTGTTACTCAATATTCCAGTCACGAAAATAGGATAAATGACATTTAACATCATGTTCACGACCCAGCACAGGATAATTGAAGGAACAACACACTTGAGAGCTTTCACTTTAAGCTCTGCCCACCTGGAGTTCCTGGGACTGATCGTGATGGCCTGGAAGACACTCAAGATGCATGTGATGCCAATGGATGCTCCCCTGCCCACTCCGCGAAGATAAGCAAAAACTCTGCATGCAGATCCACTTTTCAGACAATTCCACCCAAAAGTTGCTATTGGACTGCAGAATCCAGTAGAAAACAGAATGCAGATGTTGGCTACAATAAGGTTCGTCACAATCAAATCAACAGTTTTCAGCCTATCCCCAGTACAACACAGGAAGAGATAACAGTAAAGAAGAGAGAAATTCCCCAGCATTCCAAATACTGTCTGTAATAATAAGATGGATCCTGCTGCCAAATCACCAGTAGCCATGCTCTCAGGTCTCAGTGACTGATGATTGTCTTCTGAGCTGAAGGTCTTGAATGGGAAGATGAGGCATGGAACATAAGTAGCAGGTCAACAAAAATCCAATGTTTTCCACTTATCAGCAATTCCTACTTTAAAAGAGTTAATGTTTTCCTGTCATATCAGTGCTTCCAAGAGTTGAATGAATAACCAGTAGAAAACACTTGATTGAATGAATCACTGTTAAGAAAGCCACACAAATGAAAACATCTTTATTCCTCTCACATTCATGAGGCAGACAGTATTATCTCCTTTATAAAGATGAGGGAAACATCACCCAGAGAAGTTAAATGCTTAGTCTATATTCACTCATTGGTTGTGGGCAGATGGCTAGCGAGGATTTGAATCTGGCTGCCCTGGTAACAAGGAAGGTGCATTTGCACCAGAATACATGCAAGCGCTAGTGACCTGTGTTCCTCAACTAAACCAGATCTTAGTTTAGTTTTACAACTTGTTGTTTCAGTTTAGTTTGGTAGTATTATATTTGAAAATTTAGGTACTGGGACTTCCCTGCTGGTTCAATGGTTAAGATTTCACACTTCCATGCAGCATGTGCTGTTTAGATACCTGGTCAGGGAACAGGATCCTGCATACCTCATGGCGAAGCCTCCCAAAAGAGACATTCTAGGGTCAAGTATAAATTTTGAATAAAATTTTATAGATATTCACAAGGAATATAATACTGCTGGCAACTGGCCTGTGTTCAAGTTGGATTTAATGAATACAAGAATGGCTCAATATTAGGGCAGCAAAAAAGACTCATTTACTCTCAATCCAGGAAAAAGCACAACGGCACAAGTCATAGTTTCATGGAACAGCAGACAATGATACCTGATTAATAGTTCACTAAAGAAACAAAATTCGTATTCATATTAATTTCATGTGATATATATATTTATTTAGTAATATCTGCAGTGTTACCTCCAGGAGATCATCCCAACACAGGGATCGACCCCAGGTATCCTACATTGCAGGCAGATTCTTTACCATCTGAGCCACCAGGGAAGCCCAAAAATACTGGAGTGGGTAGCCTATCCCTTCTCCAGGAGATCTTCCTAACCCAGGAATCGATCCGGGGTCTCCTGCATTGCAGGCGGAATTCTTTACCAGCTGCTTTATCAGCTGCTAAAGAACATGCCTCCCAACACAGGAGACATGGTTTTGATCCCCGAGTGGGGAAGATCCCCTGGAAAAGGAAATGCCAAGCCACTCCAGTATCCTTGCTTGGGAAATCCCATGGAAAGAAGAAACCTGGCGGTCTACACTGGACGAGGTCGCAAAAGAGTTGGACATGACCTAGCGACGAAACGACAACAAGTACAAGTATTACCAATAAGGCAAGATTTGTGAAAGATATGAAAATACAAGATACATGCAAAATCAACGTTTAGGTGAGCAACTTGTGTATGGTATAAAGAACATGTATTTTTTGAATGAGTATCATAATTTTGAAAAGAAGCAGAAATATGGTATCTGAATTGCATAACGTTCTATTTTTCTTACATGCTGATTCCTTAATTTAAGTGAAAAGGGTCTCTCCACAATCAACAGAGACACAATAATTTAATCTTCTCAGCAATTCATACAACATCCAGCGTTAGAGGAGACATTTCTACTCCAGCAGTGGCTGCCCAGACACACTGTTACTGCACAAGGTCAGATGATTTCTATAGACTCATCATACTCTTCATTACAAGGATGAACTATGTATGTGCTCACTTGTGAAACCTGAAATGTAGCCATAGGATTCCTGGAAAGTAGACTGAACATCGTATTAATTGGGGAAAAACAGTCCTTAGTTTTATAAAATAACACACTAGTATTAAACCAGAACAATCTCTGTCAGTGAGTCATATATGCATCACATTAGGAGCCATTAGGAATTGGTGAAAGAGCTAGCACCCAGTCACTCCTTTCCACCTCAGCTCAGACTCAGGATTTATCCCACCTTCCTGCAGGGCTTTGGTGCTGGATCAGGCTCACACAAGGGAGAATCCCTTTGTCTAATATATTCACTTACATGATTCCTGATACAGATCCTTCCTTTACAGATTCTATCTCCCTGAAAAACACAGAAAAAAACTCAGTGACTTTTTCTTGCTTCCTGGATGGTGGGCTCAGAATGAACGTCAAAGCAATCAGTATCTGTGCAGGCGGGCTAGCTGGACCCTGAGATATGAGTTTGTGATCCTGTGACCTCACCTCCCCTCAGAACTGCAATTATCATGTCACCTGTAGCAGCGCTGGCAGGAGGAACAGACTTGGGAGCTGTGATTATTTTTGAAAATATTTTTCCAGTCGCTAATTAGCAATGACAATATAAGTTTCTATCTAATATGTCTTAAGAGACTTTGGATTGTTTGTGACAGATGCTTACATGTGAGCGTGCTAAGCCATTTCAGTTGTCTCTAACTCTTTGAGACCCAATGGAGTGTAGCCCTCCCAGGCTCCTCTGTTCATGACATTCTCCAGGCAAGAATACTGGAGTGGGTTGCCAGGCCCTCTACTTTCCACCATCCCAGGAGGCACACAGGGCTCACATGCAGGGAGCAGGAAGAACTTAGGACTGACGTGTAAGAAACTGGCTGCACATCTATGTCTCAATGGAGGTTTTGCCTCACTGAGAAATTCTACCCAGGACAGTTCTTTCCCAATTTCATACACTGAGCTGGTCCATCAATTAAAGTGTGACAAAGAAATGGAATTTGTCCTCACATCTGAGGTTTTCAAAAGGGATACAAGTAATAAGAAGGACATGATTTCAACAATCTACATTAGACATCAGTGTACGCATTTGTACACATCAGTATCAATGAATATGTAATTTGTTAGGAAAATAAATTTTCCTGATATAGACCTTCAGTAATTTTGGAAGCAGATGTAGATACTACCCACAGAAGGAGATATAGCTTGAAAACAGAACCATGCAAACAAAAGAATAAGGATCAGGTGGTTTAACAAGGAGATTCTACTATTTCCATAAATGTTAGATAAGTCAATGCTACTTACTCAATTCAAGACCATAGAGAGGTCAGCACAGTTATCTACACTTACTTTTGTGCAAACTTTTCATTAAGAAATTAGGATTGCATTTTTAATTAAGAAATACATTGCCATAGGGTCAAGAAAAAATATATATATATATAATGAATTGAATCTAATTTTTCAGGTTTTCCTTACACATATACTAAATCTTTGATCCAGGTTCATTCCATATTCCCTCTCAATTGTCAAGTCAGTTGTTAGAGCCATAATGGAGGACAATCCATTCTACACAAACACACAGAAACGCTCACATACAAGCTCATTTACATGCAGGGATGCGAGGACATCCACACACTCAAATATATACTTGCACACATTCAGATATTTAGGCACACGCATAATCACTCTCATCCGCGTACAGTTTCAACTGCACACTCACAACCATGAATGCGCACACTGCACACATGAAAATTACCTCTCACATACACAAGTACTCATAAATCTAAACACACATAAACTCAGAATTACACTCTTTCATGAAACCACAGTCACCACATATGCACTTCAGTGATAAGAAGGACGGTTGTATCTTCAAACTTCTGGATGCCTCAAAATGGGAGCTTTCCTACACTTTACAGTGCTTCCAACCCTGGACAATTACAAAGACAATATTTACTACAATACACAACATCTAAAATAGCAGACAACAGTCCGATCTGTCGTCAAGACACACTCTGGGAACTTGGAGTCCTTGGGGTAGTGACAGTGTGTGGGTGTGTCACTGAGTGGAGTAGGAATAGGCCAGAGGGAAAAGCAGCCATGAGGATAAGAGGGTGGTGGAGTGAGCCTGGGGCCCAGCGTTATAGAGAGGGCAGGGGAAGAAAGGGGGCAGAGAGACGAAAGCCACAGGGAGTTTAAAGCATTTTTGTGGTCAGATTAGCAAAACAGAGTATGTTAAAAATTCATTTTTATACCAATTGTGATATAATATCAGGTTTACTCCTTTGAAGGGCTTTCCTGGAAGCTCAGTGATAAAGAATCCACCTGCCAAGCAGAAAACGTGGGTTCGATCGCTGGGTGAGGCAGATCCCCTGGAAGAGGAAATGGCAACCCACTCCATCAGTTGTGAGAATAAATGGGAATTTTCCCTAATTTTTAAAAAGGCTTTTTCTTTTCAATTTATTTAAGTTGTAGGATAATTGCTTTACAATATTGTGTTGGTTTATGCCATACATCAAGATGAATCAGCCATAGATATACATATGTCCTCTCCCTCTTGAATCTCCCTCCCACTACCCACCCCATCACAACACTCTAGTTTCTCACAGAGCAACAGGTTGGAGCTTATTTTATTGCTTATTATTCTGTTTTTATTGCTGATGTAACAAACTTCCATGAAACTAGCACCTGAAATAACACTCACTCATCTTCTGACAGGTCAGTCAGAAGGCCAGAATCGAGTGGTCTGCTCTCCTGGGCTCTTAACTGGAGCCTCTCCGTGAGAGTTACTTCCAGGTTGATACATGTCTTTGCAAGAATTCTTCACAATTGCTTCTACATGGCTTCTTCTATCTGAAAGTCAACATCAGCAAAGTGACACCCTCCCCTTCCTCTTTTCAATCTCTTCCTCTTCAGTTGCATCTAACTGGCCTTTCTGTTCTTTAGGGTCATGTAACTACAACGAGTCTACACAAATAATGCCGAATATTTCCCTATTTTAAAGTCATATGATTAATAACCTTACGTGCATCTGCAAAGGCCCTTTTGCCTGTAATGTGACATGAACCACCAAGGGATGATGCCATGGGATAATGAGCTGCCTACAGCTCTACGACAACAGTGGATTCTGTTCAATGAAAAACATTTTTGTGGTCAGACCCAAAAAACTATTGCAAGTGGTTACATCTTGGGATAGTTTCACACACAAAAAACAAACATTACTTATAACCTTTTCAATGCTGTATCAGTTCAGCTCAGTTCAGTCGCTCAGTCGTGTCCAACTCTTTGCGACCCCATGAATTGCAGCACACCAGGCCTCCCTGTCCATCACCAACTCCAAAAGTTCACTCAAACTCACGTCCATTGAGTCAGTGATGCCATCCAGCCATCTCATCCTCTGTCGTCCCCTTGTCCTCCTGCCCCCAATCCCTCCTAGCATCAGAGTCTTTTCCAATGAGTCAACTCTTCGCATGAGGTGGCCAAAGTACTGGAGTTTCAGCTTCAGCATCATTCCTTCCAAAGAACACCCAGGATTGATCTCCTTTAGAATGGACTGGTTGGATCTCCTTGCAGTCCAAGGGACTCTCAAGAGTCTTCTCCAACACCACAGTTCAAAAGCATCAATTCTTCGGCGCTCAGCTTTCTTCACAGTCCAACTCTCACATCCATACATGACTACTGGAAAAACAAGAGCCTTGACTAGACGAACCTTTGTCAGCAAAGTAATGTCTCTGCTTTTTAATATGCTATCTAGGTTGGCCATAACTTTTCTTCCAAGGAGTAAGCATCTTTTAATTTCATGGTTGCAATCACCATCTGCAGTGATTTTTGGAGCCCCCAAAAATAAAGTCTGACATTGTTTCCACTGTTTCCCCATCTATTTCCCATGAAGTGATGGGACCAGATGCCATGATCTTCTTTTTCTGAATGTTGAGCTTTAAGCCAACTTTTTCACTCTCCTCTTTCACTTTCATCAAGAGGCTTTTTAGTTCCTCTTCACTTTCTGCCATAAGGGTGGTGTCATCTGCATATCTGAGGTTATTGAAATTTCTCCCGGCAATCTTGATTCCAGATTGTGCTTATAGTTATACTTTATTTCTTATGTAAACCGGGTGTTAAATTTTAAAAACTCTATAATTAAGTAAGAGGAATTTCATAAAATCAGTTTGGGGCATAAAAGTTGCTGAATCATAGTACAGCAAAAGGGTCAGGTCTCCTGTTTCCAACACTGGAGCCCAGGACCAGTAAAGAGATGCTCCTGGCAGGTCCACACTAGTCTCTGTTCCTGCTCGAAATTTCCAGAGAGGAGTAAAATCCTGATGCTGTGTTATCATTCACCTTCTACCAAGGGACCTACTGTATGTTAAAACATTATTAGGAGGTTTGGGCAAGGGCATTCCATGTGGCTTGCAGGATCTTAGGTCCCTAACTAGGGGCCAAACAGCTGTCCCCTGCAATGAAAGCATGGAGTCTTAACCACTGGACCACCAAGGAAGTCCCAGGAGTATTTGGTATCAGCAGAATTTTAGTTATATGGGGAAAATGGAAAAGATGACCCACAAGTGACTTGTGACTCCACTGAAAATGAGAGTATGAATTGTGGGGGATGAAATAGTGACTCCCAATTTGCCCTGATACGTCCATCCCTTTATCTCTATATTGACCCTAAAATCTACTTTTATTACCCAAAAACTTTCACCCCAGTACTTCCTAGGTCTCTATCCATCTTTTAGCACCTGTCCCATCACCTTGCAAGGCCAGGATTTAAATTTTCTTCTCTAACCTCCACCTGCTCAAAATTCTCCAAACCGGGCTTCAACAATACATGAACCGTGAACTTCCAGATGTTCAAGCTGGATTTAGAAAAGGCAGAAGAATCAGAAATCCAATTGCAAACATCCACTGGATCATCAAAAAAGCAAGAGAGTTACAGAAAAACTCTATTTCTGCTTTACTGACTATGCCAAAGCCTTTGACTGTGGAGATCACAACAAACTGTGGAAAATTCTGAAAGAGATGGGAATACCAGACCACCTGCCCTGCCTGCTGAGAAATCTGTACGCAAGACAAGAAGCAACAATTAGAACCAGACACAGAACAACGTACTGGTGCCAAATTGGAAAGGAGTATGTCAAGGCTGTATATTGTTGATTTGTATTTAAGTTATATGCAGAGTACATCATGCGAAATGCTGGGTTGGATGAAACACAGGCTGGAATCAAAATTGCAGGGAGAGGTATCAATAATCTCAGATATGCAGATGACACCACCCTTATGGCAGAAAGTGAAGAGGAGCTAAAAAGCCTCTTGATGAAAGTGAAAGAGGAGAGTCAAAAAGTTGGCTTAAAGCTCAACATTCAGAAAATGAAGATCATGGCATCGGGTCCCATCACTTCATGGCAAATAGATGGGGAAACAATGGAAACAGTGACAGAGTTTATTTTGGAGGCCTTCAAATCACTGCAGGTGGTGACTGCAGCCATGAAATTAAAAGATACTTGCTCCATGGAAGAAAAGCTATAACCAACTTAGACAGCATATTAAAAAGCAGAGACATTACTTTGCCAACAGACGTCTGTCTAGTCAAAGCTATGATTTTTCCAGTAATCAGGTATGGATGCGAGAGCTTAACTATAAACAAAACTAAGTGCCGAAGAATTGACGCCTTTGAACTGTGGTGTTGGAGAAGACTCTTGAGAGTCCCTTGGACTGCAAGAAGATCCAACCAGTCCACACTAAAGGAAATCAGACCACCTGATTATTCATTAAAAGTTCCGAATATTCATTAAAAGGACTAATACTGAAGATGAAACTCAATACTTCGGCCACCTGATGAGAAGACCCTGATGCTGGGAAAGATTTAAGGTAGGAGGAGAAGGGGATGACAGAGGTTGAGATGGTTGGATGGCATCACCGACTTGATGGACATGATTTTCAGTAAACTCCAGGTGACAGTGAAGGACAGGGAAACCTGGCGTGCTGCCGTCCATGGGGTCACAGAGAGTCGGACACAGCTGAGTGACTGAACTGAACTGAATCTCTACCTGAATTCCATTTCGTCACCCCACCTCCATTCTAGCCTTCCTTGGAATTCTCTCCCTCTGACAACTCTTTACCCTCACAGTCCGTGCACCCCAACTGGCTACTTCTTGACTTCAGGGCCTCCCTCTTCCTCATGGGTCTATATTTTCCTCTATCCCACTCACCTCAACCCAATTCCCATTCCCTCTGTACACCATCCTCTAGAAACCTTCCACTGTGAGTCAAATTTCTGGGGACTTTCCTTTAAAGAAGCAAGCTGAATGTTTAGACAAAATACTTTTTCCAAAATCTTCACAATCATGGAAACTTTCTCAGTTTTTTTTTCTTCTCTTGGTGCCAGGGTACATCATCACCAAATTCCCAGACATCATTTAGAAACATAGAACAAGGAAACCGTCCACTATCTCTAATATTTGAAAGAAAGACCTGTCTTCAGCATTGCCTCACTCCTGGGAGATAGCCTCTGAAGTCTGGACTATTCTCCTGATAAGAGTGTTTTGATAAACTTGAGGCATTGGTCCATACAAGACCAGTGGGACCAGAGAGTTAATCCTAACAATGCCATTTATGGTGAAGAGCTATTTCTGCTCTGGAGGGACAGGGTCTGAGTAGCTGATGTCAGTCACACGGGGCCTCAGGGCTACCTGCATGACCCCCAAGAAAACCCTGCAACCTGGCTTTGGTGAACTTCCTAGGCTGGCAACACTTAATGTATACTGTTACATGTTGTTCAGGGCAAACTCACAACACCCCCATGTCACTCCCCTGGGAAAGGACATGTGGAATCTTAAGCCCGGTTTCTTGTGGACTTTGCCCCATGCACCTTTTCCCTTTGCTTATTCTAACCTGCATCCTTTCACTGCAATAAAAAGTAACCTTGAGTGTAACCACTTCTGAAACTTAGAGTCCTTCTATGATTTATCAACCTTGAGGATGGCCTTGGAGACCCCTGACTGAATCATGTTAAAGAATATAACAAAAAATTCTCTGATGATCACTTTGCTGTGAAACTAACACAGTAAGTCACCTATACTTAAAAAAATAAAAATCAAATTGAAAAAAATAAATAAAATTGAAATTAAATTGAAAAATAATCTCCAACTAATAAATAGTGATGATTCAGATAAAATTGTAGCTCTACTTTTATTGGACTAAATATAGACCCCTGACAGAGGAAAGAAATTTGATTAGAAAGTAAATCCATGAAGACAATATTTGTGTAAAAATTTAACCAACATGGACTATGTTAAAGAATTCATTTTTATGGCATTTCAAGGAAAACTTCAGGGATACTCTAAAACCACATTTTTTAAAAGGGTATATCTAAAGCTAAAGAAAATTATTACATATCAGTATCAAAATGCCATCAGTTGTGGGATGACAAATGAGAATCTTAATTTTATTGTTTGTATATTATTGTGTTTCCATGGGAATCAGATTTCTATTATGCTGTAACAAACTGACATGATATCAGCTGCCTAAAACAACACATTCATTTTCTCACATGTCAGTAAGTCAAAAGTCAAAGTGTCTGCTCCCCTGGACTCTTGCTTTCAAATTGGAGTATAGTTGACTTACAATCTTGTGCTGGCTTCAGGGTACAGTAAGTGAATCAGTTACATATATACATATATCTTAGCTTTTAATGTGTAGTAAAGGACTTTCTTGGGGGTGTCCAGTAGTTAAGACTCCACCCTTTGAGTACAGATGGTATAGATTCAACCCCATTAAGGAACTAAGATCCCAGAAGACAGATGGTGCACTCAAAAAAAACAAGTATGGTAAATTTCTAGGTAAAAGCTAACACATGGTAAGGAAACAAATTTCAAAGAAAAAAATCAATCATTAAGTAGAACTACATTTTTAAATTAATGGAAAAGAAGTTCACATACATGAAACAAGAAAATAAACTTTATTGATATACAAATATGTCAATTATTATATTAAATGTAAGTAGACTAATTTCTTAATCAAAATTTTGTTACTATACTCAATAAATGTTTTTTCAAGAGATACAGCCAAATAATATGATTAAACTGGAATAATAAAAAGTACAGTTTATGAAATCTTAACAAAAAACAAGTACGGCAATATGCTCTTCAGATAACATACATATTAAGATTTATCACTAGTGTAGTTATAGCCATTTAAAATTGTTCTTATGTACAACTTTCCAATAACAAATATGTTTAATTCTATATGTATTAATATATAAATACACATAGCTCCAAGAAAATAAATATACATGTTCATAGATATCTGTGCATGTACATTATTTTCCTTGCTATGTGATCTAGTTTGTGGTAAATATTTAAGCGTTTCAAGTGAGGTGAAAATGTTGGCTTCTCTTGGGGTACAAGGTTCAATCTATATAACCATCAGGTTAAAATAAGTATTTTGCTTTTAAATCTGTTGAATTCTTAATACTTTCCTTGGCTTCAGAATGTCAATACAGTAAAAAAAAAACTCTCCTAAAACTGAGACAAGATGCAGTTTGCTCCTTGAAAATCAAGAACCACAAACTCTATACACACAGAATCAATCCACGTCTTTTCTCTCAAATGGCTCTCCATGGGTTGCTCTGAATTTAATGGAAGTCTCCACCACAAACTAACCTCATAGAGCATTTACCTGCAAACATCTTCCATCCAAGTACGCCCAATTCACCTTCACTAAAGAGGGAAAACACTGACTTCTAAACAACCCACGTCCATGCAATCCACATATTTTTCCATTGTCACAATCACGTGTAGTTATTTAGAAACTAGTAAAATGTAATGTTATGCTCTCCTTTAATGCCACTTCAGTTCAATCTGGTCATTTCTATCTAAAAATATTTAAACATGCTCATCTCCCCACAAAACATCATATTCCGTATAATGACTGTCTTCATTCTAAGAATATAATGTACAAAATTCATGACTGGCTTCCAAAAGCATTACTCAGGAACTGAATTTCCCCTCCGGCACTCTCATCTTCAGGTTTAGCAATAACTTGCCACATGCTGTTCCATTTTCATGCACCTTTTCTTAATATTCCAAGCCTACTTTATTTTTGGAATTTTACGGTTATAAATTAAAGTTACACACTCATACAATTCTCTATGACAATGAGATTGTTTGTGGACCTGACATTTGTTATGGCATAAATTCTGAACTCCTCAACGGCAAGCACTAGTAAAACTTACATTGCAGAAGTATTTACACAATAATTATAAAATACTTCATTAAAAGTACACCACGATATTGTTTACTTTGACGGAGAGGCTCACCACTACTGTTTACCATTCTCTGGTAAGCCACTCACAATTTTACCTAAGACTCTGAGGGAAGTGAGGAAACAAGCCAATGAATATAGTTCAAATACATACCATTTACATCTTTCTCTTAAGGGTAGGGGAGTTTGTATCCCTTTTCCCAGCAAAGCAAAGCCTGGGTATTCTGGAATCATGACTCATGAGCAGACAGGGGCTGACAGTTGGGAAACATGCAGTGATTATTCCAGAGACGTTCAAAATGAACAAACTAGGATTCTTCAAATGACTCAAAACAATATAACAGATTGAGGGAAGGGTGTTAAATTTAACAAAGGTGCTCACAACAAGAAGGATAGTTTTAAGGTGTCTCTGGACGCAGGGGAGGATATGGAGGAGACGCTGATGCTATGAATGCTTTGGACTCTCTACTTGTGCCTGTATAGGATGAAAACTGTGGAACCACTGGCCCACATCATGAGCACAAAACATAAGACATCAGGGAATGATACCAATGCTGCATATAATGAGTCTCTGATTTGGTCATCACGAACAGCATAACAGTGTCCAAACATTTTCTGTTTGTGAAGTTTTGTTGCTCAAATTTCCAGTCACATACATAGGATACACAACATTTACCAGCATGTTCACGATCTAGCACAGGATAATTGAAGGGGAAACCAACTGCAGAGCTTTCACTTTAAGCTCTGCCCACCTGGAGGTCTGGGGACAGATGGTGATGGCCTGGAAGACACTCAAGAGGACAGTGGTGCCAATGGACACACTCCTGCTCACTTCATGAACATATCGGGAAAATTCACATGTAAAGTCACTGTCCATGATGCGCCATTCAAAATTTGCCATTGTATTGTGGAAGCCACCAGAGAACAGAACCAAGATGTTGGCGACAATCAGATTCTTGACAATCAAATCTATGGTCCTCAGCCTACACCCAGTGCAATAAAGGAAGACATAATGGAAGAGAGAAATTCCCCAGCATTCCAAATATAGTCTGTAATAATAATATCAATCCTTCTGACAAATCACCACCAGCTATGCTGTCAGGTCTCAGTGACTGATGGTTTTCTTCTGAGCTAGAGGATTCAGAATGGGAATATGAGGCATGGAATACAGGTACCAGGTCAAGCGAAATCCAACTTTCTACCCTGGATTAATTACCTGAAGTTTTCCTGTCAAGTCAAAGCTTCCAAGGGTTCCATGTACAGCCATTAAAGAATACTTGTGATGTATGAATCACTGCTATGAAAGCCACACATGTGGTAATGTCTTTATTTCTCACAAATTCAAGAGACAGACACTACTATCTTCCTTAAAGTGATGAAGCAAATGTTGACACAGAGAGGTGAAGTGTTTGTTCTAAATTGATTCACTAGTTGGGGGCACATGGCTAATAGGGATTCCTTGGCTGAGCTGGGGAATAGTGTGCTTAATCCAAAAAGCACTGAGTAACTAGTTAGTTACCTGTGTTCTGCAAATAAACAAGATCTAAATTTAATTTTGCGTGTTGTCATTTCAATTTAGGTTGGTGGTAATTTATTTTAAAATGTAAGTACTGAAAACTTTTGAGTTATTTGTGAAGATTTATTATACACACAATTATAAAATCTGAATAAAGCTAAAAATCTTCAATTATCCAGGCCAGAACACTTCTCCAGGGGATCTTCCCAACCCAGGAGTCAAACCCAGGTCTCCCTCGTTGCAGGCAGATTCCTTACCACTTGAGCCACAAGGGAAGCCCAACAATATTGGAGTGGGCAGCCTAAGCCTTCTCCAGCAGATCTTCCTGATTGAGGAACCCAACCGAGGTCTCCTGCATTGCAGGCAGATTCTTTACCAACTGAACTACTGGGGGATCCCTCAGTTCAGTTCAGCTCAGTCCAGTCGCTCAGTCGTGTCCAACTCTTTGCGACCCCATGAATCACAGCACGCCAGGCCTCCCTGTCCATCACCAACTCCCAGAGTTCACTCAGACTCACGGCCAAAGAGTCAGTGATGCCATCCAGCCATCCCATCCTCTGTCGTCCCCTTCTCCTCCTGCCCCCAACCCCTCCCAGCATCAAAGTCCTTTCCAATGAGTCAACTCTTCGCATGAGGTGGCCAAAGTACTGGAGTTTCAGCTTCAGCATCATTCCTTCCAAAGAAATTCCAGGGCTGATCTCCTTCAGAATGGACTGGTTGGATCTCCATGCAGTCCAAGGGACTCTCAAGAGTCTTCTCCAACACCACAGTTCAAAAGCATCAATTCTTCGGCGCTCAGCTTTCTTCACAGTCCAACTCTCACATCCATACATGACTACTGGAAAAACCATAGCCTTGACTAGACGGACCTTAGTCAGCAGAGTAATGTCTCTGCTATTCAATATGGTATCTAGGTTGGTCATAACTTTTCTTCCAAGGAGTAAGCGTCTTTTAATTTCATGGCTGCAGTCACCATCTGCAGTGATTTTGGAGCCCCCCAAAATAAAGTCTAACACTGTTAACACTGTTTCTCGATCTATTTCTCATGGAGTGATAGGACCGGATGCCATGATCTTCATTTTCTGAATGTTGAGCTTGAAGCCAACTTTTTCACTCTCCTCTTTTACTTTCATCAAGAGGCTTTTTAATTCCTCTTCAGTTTCTGCCATAAGGGTGGTGTCATCTGCATATCTGAGGTTATTGATATTTCTCCCAGCAATCTTGATTCCAGCTTGTGTTTCTTCCAGGGGATCCCTACACACAAACGAATCTTTGACCCAGGTTCACTATACATTCACTCCCAATTGTTAAGTTAGTTATCAGAGCCATAATGGTGGACCACCCATTCTACAAACACACACACACACACACACACAAAGTCATTACACAGACATGCAAGCATACACACATGGACATTCACATACTCAAACATATAGTCACACACATTCACATATTTATGCATATACACACACACATCCTCATATAATCTCAGTGGACACTGGCACTACTAATGCAGGTACTGAACACATGAAAATTCCCATGCATGTATACAAATATTCATAGATACACAAACTTAGCATACCACACTTAAAAACACAATCACCATGCACGTGTGTGTCTCAGTGACATGATCTTCCATAGAAAAACAGTTCTATCTGCAAACTTCTGGATGCCTCTACATTCTCCAGTCCTTCCAACCCTGCAACAATCAAAATCACAATATTTAGTACAATACACAGCACCTAAAATGTGAGGTGACTATTGCCATCTGATGTCAAGACACAGTCTAGGCAACTTGTAGTGTTTGGATGTGTGACAGTAGAGTAGGAAGAGGCCACAGGGAAAAGGAGCCATGTGAATAAGATTGTAGTACAGTGAACCTGGAGGCCAGGGATTGTCAAGTGGGCAGGGGAAGAGAGAGGGCAGAGAGAGAGAAGGTAGAAGGAGTTAAATGTTGATTAAGCATTCAAGTGCAAGCCTCGGGATGAACATACAAGTGGGCAAAGTGGATAAGAAGTCACCATATGGGGAACTTGGTGATATGGGGTAAACAGAATAATAGGGATGAAAATTTCAGTGGGGATGAAGTGAAGTCACTCAGTCGTGTCCAACTCTTTGCGACCCCATGGACTGTAGCTTACCACACTCCTCCATCCATGGGATTTTCCGGGCAAGAGTACTGGAGTGGATTGCCATTTCCTTCTCCAGAGGATCTTCCCAACCCAGGGATCGAACCTGGGTCTCCCGCATTGTAGACAGACGCTTTACCATCTGAGCCACCAGGGAAGTCAGTGGGGATGAAACATGGGCAAAAGTGAGCAAAAGTCAGTGGCAGGTGGGTTTATAAAACATGATGCAGGGAGAAGATGACTTCACATAGAGTAGGCAGGTCCTGGTAGAGATAACAGTCCTAGTGAGATAGTGTGTGGAAAGGGGAAGGGTCCAGGGAAAATAGTGGGACCAGGACATGAGAGACCTGGAGAGGACAGGGGTATGAAGGAACCCAAGAGCCCAGGACAAAAGGTCAGGACTACAAGGCAGAGGACCGTGGATGCAGAGTGTGGACTGGGATTATATGTGGAATCTAAAAGTAATACAAGTGAATCTATATATGAAACAGGAAAAAAAAAACTCACAGACATAGAAAACAGACTTATGACTACCTAGGGGAAATGGGGAAGCAGAGTAAATTAAAATTTGAAATTAGCAGACTACTATGGAAACTCCTAGACACAAAGTAGATAAGAAAGAAGGATTTACTGTATGGCATACAGAACTATAATCATTATGGAAAAAGACAATGAAAAATAATTTGAACAATATACATATAGGAAAAATTGAATCATTTTGCTGTAAACCTGAAACAAACACACTATTATAAATCAACTGTATTTCAACCTACAAATTAAAAAGAATCTCCATGGAATAAATGTGATTTTTCAACAAATTTCTAGATCTATTCCTATGGGACTAAAAATATCTTCATTATAGACCAGTGATTAAAGACAGCAATTTGATTAGAAAGTAAGTCCAGTATGACAATATTTCTTTCAATACTGAACCAAAACAGAATACTTTAAAAATTCATTTTAATGTCATTTCAGATATACTACTAAGGATACAGGATGCTTGGGGCTGGTGCACTGGGATAACCCAGAGGGATAGTATGGGGAGGGAGATGGGAGGGGGATTCAGGAATGGGAACTTACGTACACCCGTGGTGGATTCATGTTGATGTATGGCAAAACCAATACAGTATTGTAAAGTTTAAAAAAAAATTTTAACAAAGAACACTCTAAAACTACATTTTAAAATAGAGTGAACTTCAACTGAAGAAAATTGTTACAGCCAAGAGTAAAATGCTATCAGTTACAGGAGATTAAGTGGGCATTTTACCTAATTTTATTTATCATTTATTTTATAATTCTATTCTTTTGGCTGCTGTTACAAACTTCCATGAAATTAGCAGCTAAAAACCATGGATTCATTTTCTCACAGGTAAGTTAGAAGGCCAAAATCAAGTGGTCTGCTCTTTGGGGCTCTTAATGGGAGTCTCTGGGGAAGAATTACTTCCTGGTCAATTCACGTCTTTATGAATTCTTCATAATCTCTATGTGAATCCCTCTATCTTGAAAGCAAGCATTAAAACACTGACCATGACCATCCACACCATTCTCCACTGCCTGGTCCTATTTTTTAATACAAGTATTACCAATAAGGCAAGATTTGTGAAAGATATGAAAATACAAGATACATGCAAAATCAGTGTTAAGGTGAGCAACTTGTGTATGGTATAAAGAACATACATTTTTTGAATGGGTATCATAATTTTGAAAAGAAGCAGAAATATCGTATCTGAATTGCATAACGTTCTATTTTTCTTACATGCTGATTCCTTAATATAACTGAAAAGAGTCTCTCCACAATCAACAGACACACAATAATTTAATCTTCTCAGCAATTCATACAACATCCACCTTTAGAGGAGACATTTCTACTCCAGCAGTGGCTGCCAGACACATTGTTACTGCACAAGCTCAGATAATTCCTATAGACTCATCATATTCTTCGTTACAAGGATGAACTATGTATGTGCTCACCTGTGAAACCTGAAATGTAGGCATAGGATTGCTGGAAAGTAGACTGAACATCATATTAATTGGGGAAATACAGTCCTTCAGTTCAGTTCAGTTCAGTCGCTCTGGCGTGTCTGACTCTTTGCGACCCCATGAATCGCAGCACACAAGGCCTCCCTGTCCATCACCAACTCCTGGAGTTCACTCAGACTCACGTCCATCGAGTCAGTGATGCCATCCAGCCATCTCATCCTCTGTCATCCCCTTCTCCTCCTGCCCCCAACCTCTCCCAGCACCACAGTCTTTTCCAGTGAGTCAACTCTTCGCATGAGGTGGCCGAAGCACTGGAGTTTCAGCTTTAGCATCATTCCTTCCAAAGAAATTCCAGGGCTGATCTCCTTCAGAATGGATTGGTTGGATCTCCTTGCAGTCCAAGAGACTCTCAAGAGTCTTCTCCAACACCACAGTTCAAATGCATCAATTCTTCGGCGCTCAGCCTTCTTCACAGTCCAACTCTCACATCCATAGATGAGGTTTTGTAAAATATCATACTAGTATTAAACCACAACAATCTCTGTCAGTGAGAAAAGTACGTACACTACATTAGGAGCCATTACAGACTGGTGAAAGGTCTAGGACCCCATCTTCCTTTTCTATCTCAGTTCAGACTCAGGATTTATCCCACCCTCCTGCAGGGCTTTGCTGCTGGACCAGGTTTATACACAGGAGATTTGCTTTGTCCAATAAGTTCCCTTACCAGATTCCTGATACAAAGCCTTCCTTTATAGATTCTACCTCCTTGATGAATATAGAGAAAACTCACTGACTTTTTCCTGATGCCTGGATAGTGGATTCAGTATGAAGGTCAAAGCAATTAGCCTGTGTGCAAGAGGGGTAGCTTGACCCTGAGATATGAGTTCGTGATCCTGTGACCTCACCTCCCCTCAGAACTGCAATTATCATGTCACGTATAACAGCTGTAGCAGGAACAGGCTTGGGAACTGGAGTTATGCATTTTTGAAAACATTTTGCCAGTTGCTAATTGTCAAGGACAGTTATTACTTTCTAGTTAATATGTCTTTACAGACTATTAGAGTGTTTATGACAGAGGCTCACTTTTCATGATCCCTGGAGGCAGACAAGGCTCACATGCAGGGAGCAGGAAGAATTTAAGACTAACATGCAATGGACAGTCAGCAAGTATGTGTCATGGTGAGGAGGTTCTGTCTCACCAAGAAATTTTACCCAAAACAGTTCTTTCCTAATTTCACACAGTGAGCTGCTGCCCCTTACGAGCAATGAACTAGAATTTGTCTAAGTATTTGAGAAGGATCTAAAAATAGATACAGGTAACAAGAACATGATGCCAATGATCTACATTAGATATCACTGCACTCATTTGTACAACTCAATATCAATGAATATGTAAACTGTTAGGAAAATAAACTTTACTAATATTGATCCTCACTAGTGATAGTAAGCAGAAGCAGACTAATATCCACAGAAGAGAGAAGGCTCTAAAAGCGTTTCTTGCAAATAAAACTACCAGGATCAGATAGTTTAAAACAGAGACTCTACTATTCCTGCTACTGTCGTGTAAGCCAATAGTACTCAATTTAAGCCTATCAAGTGGTCAATAAAGACCTCCACATTTGCTTTTGTGCAAAATTTTGAGTAGGTAAATATGATTAACCCCTAAATTAAGAATTATAAGGCTTCCCTGGTGGTTGAGAATCGCCTGCCAGTGCAGGGGACATGGCTTTAATCCCTAGGCCAGGAAGAGTCCATACGCCCCAGGGCAGCAAAGCTCATGTACCACAACTACTGAAGCCTGTGCACCTATAGCCTATGCCCTGCAACAAGAGAAGGCACTGTTGAGAAGCCACAACGAAGAGCAGTGCCTGATTACCCCAACTAGAGAAAGTGCAACGTGCAGCAACAAAGACCCAGTGCAACCAAATATAAAGTAAAAAAAAAAAAAATTTTTTTTAAGCTGAGCTAGCTAGAATAGAAAGTAGAAAGAATATAGATTAAAACAGACCTATATTTTTGTCAGTCACTTTGCTAATTAGAACAACATAAATTCAAGAATATTTCTGGAAAACTTTAAGGGAACTTCCAGTAGATATATAAAAACAAGGTGTGCCTTCTAAACCACTGCATAAATTAAAAGCTAAAAATGTATGATCTAGGTAATAGAAACTATAAAGGAAAATAAACTACCAGGAAACAGAGAGAATTTTAAAAAGAAGTAAAACAGAAGTGAGAGACACACAGTACAGGGTTGGGGCAGCAAATGCAAAGTGCAAAACTATCCATGAAAAGACAGAACTGACTGGAATAAATAAAAAGGAAACAAAATCTAGTAACTGACTGGTTCTCAGAGACACTCACATCCTTAAAACTGTCCAGGGAAAATAACCTGTAATAGACAAAGTATATCAGGCCCAGGCAAATGTAGATAGTTGGGAATCAAGAGGAATAATAGTAACAGGAACCAGTAAAAGAATTTAAGATGAGATCCAGTCCATTGGATAAAGTAAAAATTCATAGAATAACATGAGTTAGAAGTTACAGTGTGGTTGCTTTATGTAGCAAGTCAAAGGGAACCAAATCACATAAAACAAACACTTAAAAAAAAAAAAAAGGATGTTTGGCAGGAACACCACTGAGATAGACAATATTAAAATACCACTGTAATTTTGTGACAATGTAGGAAAATACTGTATACATGGTCTAAATATTAAAACTAATACAGACTTCAGCAATATATCAAAGTAGTTAAAAGATGCACATATTGAAAATAATACATTCTTTTCAATTATTTATGTTTGCCTTAAAAGAGAAAATCATATAGGGAATCACAGTGGAAAGTGTGATAAATTCCTCAAGACAGAATTCGGAATAACAAGAAAGACAGCAATCAAAAAGTTTCAAACAAAACAAAATTTAAAATTATCATAAATGCCTCCTATGTGAAGTAAGAACAAAATTAGCAAGTTCTGCCTATTTGTAAAATGACAATAAATATTTAAATGTGAAAAATTATGGTGAAGAAGCATGAATACAATCAGAATCAATGTCATTATTTCTATGATTACCAGGTAGAAACAAGAGGAGGATCATATCCAAGAGATCACTGGCCTACAGGAAAACTAAAAACATGTTCTGAAAGAGAATAATTTAATATTTTACATATGTCTTATCCTTATCAAGCAATATACAGTTTTTATGCAATAATAGACAAAATCTCATAAGCATACCAGTTAAAAATATATTTTAAAAAAGAAAGAAATAGTCCACATGGTTCAACATTCACCAGGTACAAAGGGCATCATTTCCACCTGAGGTCCTTCAGCCACCCAGTTCCTCTGTTCCTACTTTTGTGAATCCTTACAGAGATAGTGTATGAAAATACAAGCAAATATCACTTTAGATTTCCTCAAGGTCTGATCATTTAAAAATGCTTTAAATTTTTGTAGGGATGTGATCAAGGCAAAGGAAGACATGAACAGAAGTGTAGGTGTGAGGAGGGGCTTGACAGGAACAGCTGGTGAAATGCTGAAGAACTGGGGGGAGAATGTCACAACACAAGGCTCCTTCCGGTTAAACAGGTTGCAAACTCAAACCAAGGATCTCCAGGGAGTCCCTCCGCAATCACGAACCCCACAGGCCTCCCAAAGCAAAGACTTCCATGAGCTCACCTGTCAGACACCGATACTTAGGTCTCCCCAGTCATGAGAATATGCTAACACCAATCTCATTCCATCGCCTGCCTCAGTAATAGTTCTAAACGCTGACTCCAGTACCCATCAGTGACCCTCCTCCAAGCCCCTAATATCCCTCAACAACTCCATCACTGCCCTCTAATACCTCATCCTCAACCTCTATGAGGTCCCCAGACCTCCACATTAGTAATAACCACACTCTCCCATAATAGACTTCAAGGCTCCCCATCACAAACCCTAAGTCCTGTCAGCTACCATACAGACAGCGTCGGTTACCAGCTCTCACAGACTTCCCCATCAGCGACCTCGTAAACGTCCATCCCTCATTCTCCAGGCCCTGACATTTGAACCCGCGGATTCACCATGCCGTCGCTGATCCCACGTTCCCTCCATCACTGAACCATAGATTCACGCAATGAAAACCTGCACAGATCACTAATTTCAGCACTCCTGGACAGTCCCAGATTATCGACTAAACAAACGGCCTATCAACCCAATACGCCCGCTTCCTCGACCCTCACAGAGTGTTGCCACTGACCCTACCAAAACAACATGCAACGCCACGGAAGTCTCTCCTCTTACCAGGTCTTCTCACTAACGCGGCTAAAACAATACGCTTCCAAAGTCTACCTTTAGAATCAGGTCGCCTGGCAGCGCCGCAGCGCCTCAGCAGCAAACACTCGGCAGAGAACACTCCAAAACTACAAACCACCTGAGAGCCAGCAACAGCCACCGGTCACGTGATGAACCGCCAGGAAACCAGATTCTGCAAGATGGTGGTCAGCGCCTGTGGAGAATCTGTTTTCCAAGTTGCGCTCTCTTTTGAAGCTGTGATCTTTTCAGCCGGACACCTGAGCTCTGAAGCCTCCATTTCCCCAAGTGCCATCAATAGTGTGGCACACGTACAGACTCTGACCATGCAGCCTAGGCTTCTTCTCTGTCAATTAAGTGGGACCAAGACCTAAAATGCCTGTGTCCACCGAGTCTGTCGCAGGAGGCTGTGGCCATGTTGAAGGAAGTGGTTGTGTCCAACTGGCTGAGGTCTTTTATCCTTAGCAGAGAAGAGTCTGGTCAATAGGCAGACCTTGAGAAAGTTTTTGGCTAGAGAAGGCTCTAGAATTTGACATTCATTTGTTGCCAACATTCAACATTCCAATTTGTTGGCAAGTGTCTAATGTCTAATGTATGTCAACATTAGGTTGTTGTCTAGAATGTATGGAATGTGGTAAAACCATCAAAATGTCTCAACTAACTGTACACCAGAGAACACATACAGGAGAGAAGCCATTATAAATGCCTTAAATGTGGTAAAGCCTTCTGCAGGAAGGCAGAGCTTAATATACACACGCAAGTTGAACGAGAAGTAAAACCCCATGCGTGCAGTGAGTGTGGGAAAACCATCTCCAGGAAGTCTCAGCTCCTTGTACATCAGAAAACTCACATGAGAGAGAAACCCTATATGTGCAGTGAATATGGGAAAGGCTTCATTCAGAAGGGTAACTTCCTTATACATCAGCGAATTCATACTGGAGAGAAGCCCTATAGATGCAAAGAGTGTGGTAAAGCCTTCAATCACAAGCCATGTCTCGTTGCACATCAAACATTTCCCACTGGAAATCCTCCCTATGAATGCAGTGAGTGTGAAAAAGCCTATTTTCAGAAGTCTCATTAGACATCAAAGAGGTCACACAGAAGAGAAGTCCCACAAATGCAATGTGTGTGGGAAAATCTACTCCACGAAGTCCATACTTAGAAGACACCAGAGAGTCCATACGGGAGACAAACCCCATGGGTGCAGCAGCTGTGGGAAAGCCTTCTGCCACAAATCCTCCCTCACTAAACATAAGAGAACTCATACAATAGAGAAATGTGTCGATTCAGTCAAGGTGGAAAAGGATTCTTTAGAGAGCCATGACTCATGTACCACAGAACCCAAACAGGAGAAAACCTCTCTTGAGACAGTGACAGTGCAGGGGCCTGCTATGGCAGTGCAGGCATCATTAAACATCCATGGGCTCCTTGCCCAAGGGAATGTGGTTCTTGTGGGAGAGCCTGTGGCCAGATGTGTCCCTTCAGGAGATGGCAGAGAGTTTTCACAGGAGAGGAACCTCATGAATGTTGTTAATGTGGTACTGCCTTCAGTTACCAATTATGTCTTTTATGTCACAGGAAACATGTAAGGAGGAGTGTATTCAATATGGACAAGTCTTTGGAGCAAATTTTAGCTTTTTATGTAGTTGAAAACTGTCACTGAGAGAATGCTAATGAATGTAGCGATAGTGGAAAGGTCAGTCAGTCAGTCAGTGTTAGTCGCTCAGTTGTGGCTAACTCTTCGTGACCCCATGGACTGCAGCCCGCCAGGCTCCTCTGTCCATGGAATTCTCCAGGCAGGATTACTGGAGTGGGTTGCCAATCCCTTCTCCAGAGGATTTTCCCAACCCAGGGATCTAACCTGGGTCTCTCCCATTGCTGGCAGATTCTTTACCATCTGAGCCACTAGGACAGCCCAGTACAAAGAAATGTCTCATTAAACATCAGCAGCTCTTAGTAGGTTGAACTGTAGCAAGCTTCATTTTAAAAGCATCATAAATTCACATCAGAAAGAAATTTTGGGAAGGCAAATATGTTCAGTCCATAATACCACCCTCATGTTTGATTATTCTCTGAAAGCACTGACTCAAAAACTAAAAAACCCTGCCGAAACCTCAAAAACTCAAAAAGAAGAAAAAAAAGAAAAGAAAAACTCAAAAGCTGCTATACTTATGATTACAAGTTATGACAGTGAATAGTTACAGATTAGCAAGTCTAAAAGGTGCTTAAGGCAGACTTTAGGAGAAACCAGGTACATCCATTGTGCTCCCAGTGGAGTTGTATGGACTCCGAGTAATTCTGCCAGCAATGATGTGACAACTCATGTGCATATTGCCAACCAGAGAAATTCACCTGAGCCTTTGTACCCGGGGACTTGAGGGGTCAGTAAGGGTGCTCCTTATGCCAGCATGGAGAAACCACATGACTGACTTTAGCTTTTCAAGCTCTAGCCTTCTTGAAGTCAAACCAATACAGCATGGCCAAGAGACCCCCAGGCAAACAATAGCAAGTGTTCACCAAAAATAATTGCTGGCATAAACTGTATGACATGGTTCAAACCCCAGGTATACAAAGATGCTCTTGGCAGGCAGGCTGTTCCAAGGGCTTAGAGGTTCCCTCTCAGGTGCGGATCAAAAGACAGGCCTTTATTTGGAATGTGCAGGATCTGAACACCCCCAACCTGCCAAGTCACCTTCTAATTTGCACACTAGTGAAAACAATAAGGTTTTTAATAACATTGTTCCTCATCATGTGTCAGAAATAAATGTCTATGGATACATGGAATGTGTAGAACCTTTAGCAGAAAGGCAGCCAATCTCATAAAGGAGATAAGCTTGTGATTGCAGTGGAAACTTGGAAACTTGTTGATGTAAAACTACCCTCATTTTCCATCATATTAACACCCTTAATGTGTGTGTGTGTGTTTTCATTGTTTGGCTGCACCCCCTATGGCATGTGGAACTTCCCTGACCAGGGATCAAACCCATGCCCCTGCAGTGGAAGCATGGAGTCTTAACCTCTGGACTGCCAAGGAAGTCCTTAATGTGTAGTTTGATAGAGAAAGACTCTTTTTCATTGCTAGGGGATGACTCCATAACTCACCTGATGTTGGTTCATAGGCAGCTTCATAATAAGTTCTGCCAATGTGGGGACACTAAAAAGAACAGATAGGCAGAATGAAGATGGAGATGGGCCTTGCTTTTTCCTGTTTGTCTCCCTGCTGCAGAGAAAACAGTTGGTGTTTTCAGTTTTTATCCAGTCTCAGAATCATCTTCATCCCATGTCCTCAGGCATTCTAGCAGCAGCCAGCCATATACTCTCCTCAGAGAGTGGAAAAAGAGTTCCAGGGTGGAGAGGGGAAACTGAGAGGAGAGCAGTGGGGGAAGAAACTGGGGAGGGGGGGAGGGGGTGTAGTAATTGTTCATCCTCCAGGGTCCTGACTCGGCACAAAGTTTCAAGTGAATAACTGGTAAGCAGTGACCTCTAGCTAAATCCCTCCTATGTAACAAACAAGGTGACATTTATGAGATTTTCTTAGTCAGGACCCTCCTCCCATGAGACTGGGTGTTCTCAATGGTACTGGTGTTGTTGAGGAACGCCAGGGAGACAGATTTTTAATGTAGGAAAATCCGTGTGTATTTTGACACAACCATTCTGAGGTGGGTATCTTAGTACAGACATAAAGAACTCAACTGGAAAGAGGAACTTGGAGAAGATTTTGGTTAGAGGACAAACATGGGGTTATCTGTACGGGCATAGCTCAGAGATATTCCAGGTTCAGTTCCAGACCTCCACAATACAAGTATTGCATAAAGTTAGTGACATGAATTTGTTTCCCGGAGCGTATAAAAGTTATGTTTACACAAGACTGTAGTCTGTTAAGTGTGCAGTAGCATTATGTCTAAAACAGAGTACATATCTTAATTTCAAAATACTTTCTCATTAAAAATTGCTAACCATCATCTGAGCCTTCTGTGACTTGTAGAAGTAACATCAAAGATCATGGATTACAAATCAGCATAACAAACAATAATAATGAAAAAGTTTGAAATATTGAGAGAATTATCAAAATATGAGAAAGACACAAAGTGAGCAAATGCTGTTGGAAAAAATGGTGCCAACAGATTTGCTCTACACAGAGCTGCCACAAACCTTCAATTCAATTTGGTTTTTTTGGCTCCACCACACAACTTGCAAGGGATCTTAGTTCCCTGACCAGGGATCTAGTCCGGTCCATGCCCACTGCAGTGGAAGCACGGAGTCCTAATCACATGACTGCCAATGAATTCCCTCTTTGGGTAATATTTCTACACAAACACAGCTCATTTTATTGTGCTTTGCTTTATTGTACTTTGCAACATTCATTTGACATTACTTTGTCAACAAATGAATGTCTAATGTCTTAGTTATAGTCACTAACCAGAGTTTGTTGACCCATACATATGACTTGAATTTTTATAAATGATAGATGCTTAGTCTCCCCTTAGGCCTCAGACAGATTTATTTCATCTAGGATCTTGATTTGTTTTGCTTAGATTTTTGCTTTTTTCCTTTCTGTGGATTCTCAAGTTTTTGCTACTCCAAGAGGAAAGCTACTTCCAAGGTGTAGCTGCATAATCTGTTAATATAAATGGGATCATTGAACAGTGTTTAGATTTCATGCCCAAAGATTTTGCTAAATAGTATGTTATTTTTTTGTGAATAGGGTATCAAAGTCCCAAAGCAATTGAAATCTTCAAGTTGAAGCAAGGAGACAAACCATGGATAGAAAGGGGAAATATCTATGATCCAGGTAAGTGAATGAGAAACATCCAGGTAGAAAAGAAGTAAATTCTTAGATCTGTGAAGGCCTCACACCTTTAAAATCGTGTTATGATGACTCATCTTCTAGTTTCTAAACTTTGACAGTATCTCAACAGAGCCTCTGAGGATTCCTCTCCTATGTTAGTATTCATGACTTAATCATTTAAAGGAAAATACTCATGTTTTCACCTCTGGATTTCATCTGATTTATTTCATCTAGAGTCTTGATTTGCTTTGCTTAGATTTTTAAAATTTCTATGGATTCTCAAGGTTTTCCTTCTTCATTGACTGCCATGGTACCACTGCTTATTCCTTCCTCTTACCCTGCTTTGAAAATTCAGTCCATTATTGAAACCCATTCAAGTCTTCTGAGAACTGGAGATACAAAAATATTACAGAGTTTCTGTCTGAGGAATTCATAGTACCTTTTGGAGGGCAGTCAAGTCAGCATGATGGTCTAGAAAGATGATCATCTTCAGTCATCCCTTGTATTGACATGTTGTCTATTGGATGCCTTTTGTACTTTCTATTGTTAGTACCACAATGTAGTTGCAATTTTATATTTAATGTATTATTGTTTTTGAGACTGGCGTAGAAGGTGTACCTGACTGCTATCTGAAGAAGTAACAACTAAGATGACTCATGAGAGAACAGCCATAGTAACTAATATTCTCTCATTGCTTCCTGTGTGCCAAGGACTTCAATGGAGGGAAAGTATTCACAAATTCTTGGTAGCCTATGAGACCACAAGGTCTTGGAAGCAAGCAGAGTAGTGGAAGAATTAAGTGGGAGGCAGGGAGTAATGAAGATGATAATGGAGAATCTGTTCAGTGTGTGCCTCTATATAGCCTTAAAAGCATTCTCTTGAGATCTTGCTTTAGTCTGTTATCAGTAAACTAATTAAGGGTTTTGTGGAGGGTATAATAACAAAGATGGTTGCAGTACGGGAAAAGAGGTGGTTGGAGAAGCATTCACTTCTGAGGCTGGTGTGGTGGGCAAATTCAGTAATAATTCATATGAACGGAGTAAAGCAATGA